>NC_053027.1:187753400-187865851 GCF_003073215.2 Triticum urartu | reverse complement strand
CCTTTGCTTGTCCTCAAGCAATTCAGTTGACAAACTGAAAGTGATAAAGAAAAACTTTTACAAACTCTGTTTGCTCTTGTTGCTGTAAATATGTAAAGCCAGCACTCAAGTTTTCAGCAAAGATTATAACTAACCACATTCGCAATAACTCTTAGGTCTCAAGTTTACTCATATCAATAGCATAATCAACTAGCGAGCAATAATAATAAATCTCGGATGACAACACTTTCTCAAAACAATCATAATATGATATAAGAAGATGGTATCTCGCTAGCCCTTTCTGAGACCGCAAAACATAAATGCAGAGCACCTTTAAAGACCAAGGACTGACTAGACATTGTAATGCATGGTAAAAGAGATCCAGTCAAGTCATACTCAATGTAAACTAACAATAATGAATGCAAATGACAGCGGTGCTCTCCAACTGGTGCTTTTTAATAAGAGGATGATGACTCAACATGAAAGTAAATAGATAGGCCCTTCACAGAGGGAAGCAGGGATTTGTAGAGGTGCCAAAGCTCGGTTTTGAAATAGAGGTGAATAATATTTTGAGCGATATACTTTCATTGTCAACATAACAACCAAGAGATGGCAATATCTACCATGCTACACACATTATAGGCGGTTCCCAAACAGAATGGTAAAGTTTATACTCCCCCTTCCACCAACAAGCATCAATCCATGGCTTGCTCGAAACAACAAGTGCCTCCAACTAACAAGAGTCCCAGGGGGAGTTTTGTTTGCAATTATTTTGATTTAGTTTGCATAAAGCATGGGACTAAGCATCCCGGTGACCAGCCATTTTATCTCGTGAGTGAGGAGCGGAGTCCACTCCTCTTGAGAATAACCCGCCTAACATGGAAGATACAGACAACCCTAGTTGATACATGAGCTATTCGAGCATACAAAATAGGATATTTATTTGAAGGTTTAGAGTTTGGCACATACAAATTTACTTGGAATGGCAGGTAGATACCGTATATGGGTAGGTATAGTGGACTCATGTGGAATAACTTTGGGGTTTAAAGGATTGGATGCACAAGCAGTATTCCCGCTTAGTACAGGTGAAGGCTAGAAAAAGACTAGGAAGCGACCAGCTAGAGAGCGACAACAGTCATGAACATGCATTAAAATTAATCAACACCGAATGCAAGCATGAGTAGGATATAATCCACCATGAACATAAATATCGTGAAGGCTATGTTGATTTTGTTTCAACTACATGTGTGAACATGCGCCAAGTCAAGTCACTTAAATCATTCAGAGGAGGATACTACCCTATCATACCACATCACAACCATTTTAATAGCATGTTGGCACGCAAGGTAAACCATTATAACTCATAGCTAATCAAGCATGGCACAAGAAACTATGATCTCTAGTTGTCATTGCAAACATGTTTATTCATAATAGGCTGAATCAAGAACGATGAACTAGTCATATTTACAAAAACAAAAGAGGTCGAGTTCATACCAGCTTTTCTTATCTCAGTCAGTCCATCATATATCATCATAATTGCCTTTCACTTGCACGACCGAACGATGTGAATAATAATAATAGTGCACATGCATTGGACTAAGATGGAATCTGCAAGCATTCAATAAACAGGAGAAGACAAGGCAATATGGGCTCTTTTGTCAGATCAACAATAATGCATATAAGAGCCACTTCAACAATTTAATCATGGTCTTCTCCTATCGACCCCCAAAGAAAAGAAAAGAAGTAAAACTATTTGCACGGGAAAGCTCCCAACAAGCAAAAGAAGAACATGAAATCTTTTTGGGTTTTCTTTTTAATTACTACTACAAGCATGTAAAGTAAACTAATTAAAAGCTACAACTAATTTTTTTGTTATTCTTAAGATTTATTAAACACACAAGAAGAAAGCATAAAAAGGAAATAAACTAGCATGGATGATACAATGAAAAAGTATGAGCACTGACATCTAGCAATGAGTGTGTGAACATAAATGTAATGTCGGTGGGAAATACATACTCCCCCAAGCTTAGGCTTTTGGCCTAAGTTGGTCTATGGCCACGGCTGGCCTGGCGGATATCCATAATAATAGTTGGGGTCGTACTGTGAAGAGGAAGAAGACTCCGATTGCCATTGGTTGACAATCATCTCCGGATCCCACTGGTAATTAGACTGTCGTGAAGGATCAACTTGTGGTTCCGGCTCTGGCTCCATGGCTGGTGCAGGGTTCCGGTAGGCATGAATAGCCTCTAACAAAACAAGGTACTGGCCTGCAGATAAATCAAACAAAGAAGGAGCAGGCAGGGTAATAGTCTCAGGATGATGTTTATCAAAGAACAATTTGTATTTAAGCTCTCCTTCCCTATTCTTAACAATAAAATCATGTGCCACCATACTTTTATAATCTAAATAAACACGAGGTAGCACTTTTTCTTCCTTCTCATAATGCCTAATAGGTATGTTAAAATGTGCAGCTAGGCGTGAAGCATAGATGCCTCCAAAGATGGGCCCCTTTGTACGGTTCAGACTTAACCGTTTAGCAATAATGCCGCCCATACTAACAGAGTTATCACCGTATAAACCGTGGAGCAAAATAATAATATCAGGGACACTAAGGTTTGCATAGTTTCCGCGACCAATTAAACAACGACTAGCAAATAATGCAAAACAGGAAAATGTATGCTAGTGATTCGTGCATCGGAAACCTTCCTTGTTTCCCCTACAGTGATAGTATCAATAAACCCATCCACATCCTCGCGATGTGGTTCCTCTGTCTTGCCCTCAAAAGGGACTAAACAAACCCAACAAAAATCATAAAGTGACATCTCCTTATGCTCATCATATAAATGAAACTCCACCGTAGGTGGTGAGCTCCTAGAATGGAAATGAAAGTTTTGCACAAAGAGATTTGTGTGTAAGAGATACTGATCGCGTTGGTCGTGGAGGAAAGCGGTGAGGCCTGCATTCTTAGCCAATTCATGAAAGTCTTCATAAATCCCGGCTGCTCTCAAGAAATCATCGGAAGGCCATTCACACGCCCGAACCTCCGCGGTGCGAGGCAGATTATACCTAGGCTTTGGTGCCTTTTCCTTCGAGCTTCGGCTCGATGAGCCCCTCAAAAGTCTCTTCATCATTTTCTGAAAAATTCTGAAATTTTTAGTAACTTCAAAATAAAAGTAAACCAAACTCAATAATATTGATAGCAACTACTCCTACAAGTGCCTATGGCCTATATCATGCATCAAAACTACTTTTGACCATATAAATTTGACATGCAAGCTCAAGAACAGGGTCACCTAAGCAGCAAAATTTTGCAGTGAATAAAACACTAGAACAAAAACTAATTGGATCAATGGAGGAGTCACATACCAAGGAACAATCTCCCCAAGCAGTTTTGTGGGAGGTGCTTTGAGCAAGGAGATCGAAAATGGCAGCAAAGCGAGCTTGGACTCGGGTTTGAGCTGGTTATTCATGTTTGGGGGAGGAAGAAGGAGTGTGTGGGTGAAAGGATAAGTGGAGGAGGGCCACCGTGGGCCCACGAGGCAGGGGGCGCGCCCAGGGGGGTAGGGCGCGCCCTCCACCCTCGTGGGCAGGTGGTTGACCCCCCTGTTGTGTTTTCAGTGCCAAATATTTTCAAATATTCCAGAAAAAATCATATTTAAATTTCAGGGCATTTGGAGAACTTTTATTTTTGGAGTATTTTTATATTGCACGGATAATCAGATAATAGACAAAAAAATATTTATTTTAATTTTATTTAATATAAATAACAGAAAGTAAAAGTGGGGTATAGAAGGTTGTGCCTTCTAGTTTCATCCATCTCATGATCATCAAAAGGAATCCACTAACAAGGTTGATCAAGTCTTGTTAACGAACTCATTCCGAATAACATGGAACCGGAGAAATTTTGAATAACACTATGTTACCTCAACGGGGATATGCACATCCCCAATAATAAGAATATCATATTTCTTCTTGACAATAGGAAGAGGAAATTCAAAACCTCCAAATATAATCGATGGGATTTTTCCAATAGAGTTGATACTATGAACTTGAGGTTGTTTCCTTGGAAAGTGTACCGTATGCACATTACCATTAACATGAAAAGTGACATTGCCTTTAGTGCAATCAATAACAGCCCCTGCAGTGTTCAAAAAAGGTCTTCCAAGAAAAATTGACATACTATCATCCTCGGGAATATCAAGAATAACAAAGTCCGTTAAAATAGTAACGTTTGCAACTACAACAGGCACATCCTCACAAATACCGACATGTATAACAGTTGATTTATCAGCCATTTGCAAAGATATTTCAGTAGGTGTCAACTTATTCAAATCAAGTCTACGATATAAAGAGAGAGGCATAACACTAACACCGGCTCCAAGATCACATAAAGCAGTTTTAACATAGTTTCTTTTAATAGAGCATGGTATAGTGGGTACTCCTGGATCTCCAAGTTTCTTTGGTATTCCACCCTTAAAAGTATAATTAGCAAGCATGGTGGAAATTTCAGCTTTCGGTATCTTTCTTTTATTTGTAACAATATCTTTCATATACTTAGCATAAGGATTCATTTTGAGCATATCAGTTAATCGCATACGCAAAAAGATAGGTCTAATCATTTCAGCAAAGCGCTTAAAATCCTCATCATCCTTTTTCTTGGATGGTTTGGGAGGAAAAGGCATGGGTTTCTGAACCCAAGGCTCTCTTTCCTTACCGTGTTTCCTAGCAACAAAGTCTTTCTTATCATAACGTTGATTCTTTGATTGTGGGTTATCAAGATCAATAGCAGGTTCAATTTCTATATCATTATCATTACTAGGTTGAGCATCATCATGAACATTATCATTAACATTATCACTAGTTTCAGGTTCATTACCAGATTGAGTTTCAACATCAGAAATAGAAATATCATTTGGATTCTCAGGTGTTTCAGTAATAGGTTCACTAGAAGCATGCAAAGTCGTATCATTTTTCTTTTTCTTCCTTTTAGAAGGATTAGGTGCATCTATATTATTTCTCTGAGAATCTTGCTCAATTCTCCTAGGATGGCCTTCAGGATACAAAGGTTCCTGAGTCATTTTACCACCTCTAGTCATAACTCTAACAGCATTATCATTATTCTTACTATTCAATTCATTGAGCAAATCATTTTGAGCTTTAAGTACTGATACGTCTCCAACGTATCTATAATTTTTGATTGCTCCATGCTATATTATCTACTGTTTTGGATGTTTATGGGCTTTATTATACACTTTTATATCATTTTTGGGACTAACCTATTAACCCAGAGCCCAGTGCCAGTTTCTGTTTTTACCTTGTTTTAGGGTTTCAAAGAAAAGGAAAACCAAGCGGAGTCCAATTGACCTGAAACTTCACGGAACCCATTTTTGGAAGGAAAGAAGCCCAGAAGACTTGAAGTGCACGTAGGGGAAGCTTCAAGGAGGCCACGAGGTAGGGGGCGCACCCACCCCCCTGGGTGCGCCCTCCACCCTCGTGGGCCCCTCGTGGCTCCCCTGACGTACTTCTTCCGCCTATATATCTCCATATACCCTAAAAACATCCAAGAGCACAATAGATCGGGAGTTCCGCCGCCAGAAGCCTCCGTAGCCACCGAAAGCCAATCTAGACCTGTTTCGACACCCTGCCGGAGGGGGCAATCCCTCTCCGGTGGACATCTTCATCATCCCGGTGCTCTCCATGACGAGGAGGGAGTAGTTCTCCCTCGGGGCTGAAGGTATGTACCAGTAGCTATGTGTTTGATCTCTCTCTCTCTCGTGTTCTTGATTTGGCACGATCTTGATGTATCGCGAGCTTTGCTATTATAGTTGGATCTTATGTTTCTCCTCCCCTTCTACACTCTTGTAATGGATTGAGTTTCCCCTTTGAAGTTATCTTATCGGATTGAGTCTTTAAAGATTTGAGAACACTTGATGTATGTCTTGCCGTGCGTATCGGTGGTGACAATGGGATACCACGTGATTCACTTGATGTATGTTTTGGTGATCAACTTGCGGGTTTCGCTCATGAACCTATGCATAGGGGTTGGCACACGTTTTCGTCGTGATTCTCCGGTAGGAACTTTGGGGCACTCTTTGAGGTTCTATGTGTTGGTTGAATAGATGAATCTGAGATTGCGTGATGCATATCGTATAATCATGCCCACAGATACTTGAGGTGACATTGGAGTATCTAGGTGACATTAGGGTTTTGATTGATTTGTGTCTTAAGGTGTTATTCTAGTACGAACTCTAGGGCTGCTTGTGACACTTATAGGAATAGCCCAACGGATTGATTGGAAAGAATAACTTTGAGGTGGTTTCGTACCCTACCATAATCTCTTCGTTCGTTCTCCGCTATTAGTGACTTTGGAGTGACTCTTTGTTGCATGTTGAGGGATAGTGATGTGATCCAATTATGTTATTATTGTTGAGGGAACTTGCACTAGCGAAAGTATGAACCCTAGGCATTGTTTCAACGCATTGCAATACCGTTTACACTCACTTTTATCATTAGTTACCTTGCTGTTTTTATAATTTCAGATTACAAATACCTTTATCTACTATCAATATACCACTTGTATCACCATCTCTTCGCCGAACTAGTGCACATATACAATTTACCATTGTATTGGGTGTGTTGGGGACACAAGAGACTCTTTGTTATTTGGTTGCAGGGTTGCTTGAGAGAGACCATCTTCATCCTATGCCTCCTACGGATTGATAAACCTTAGGTCATCCACTTGAGGGAAATTTGCTACTGTCCTACAAACCTCTGCACTTGGAGGCCCAACAACGTCTACAAGAATAAGGTTGTGTAGTATACATCAAGCTCTTTTCTGGCGTCGTTGCCGGGAAGGTGAGTGCTTGAAGGTATATCTTTAGATCTTGCAATCGAGTCTTTTAGTTTCTTGTTTTATCACTAGTTTAGTTTATAAAAGAAAACTATAAAAAATGGAATTGAGTTTATCTCATACGCTTCACCTTTTTAATATCTTTCGTAAGTATGATGGTAAGGAAAATTGTGCTCAAGTGCTAGAAGAAGAAATCTATAAAATGTTTGGCACTAAATATGTGAATGATGAGCATGATTGCAATGTTGTTAGTGCGAATTCTTTGAATATCCATGATACTAATGATGATTGCACTAGTTATGATGAAAATTTCTCCTATAAACATGTCAATTTTTGTGGAGTGCATTGGGTTTGTAAGTACACACCAAAAAGGGAAGATAGATATTGCAAGAAGCATAAGTACTTAGAAACTAAATTGTTGCAAGAAAGGCTAGATGATTGTGCTAAAAATTTAAATTTTCTTAGCCGTACTTGTGGACTTTGCAATGAAAGTGGTCATTTAGCTATCCGATGCAAATTGTTTCATGATCTAATCGTGTCCAAAAATTGTGATGGGTTGATTTCCCTTTCACATTATAATGAACTTAGCTTGCTTATGGGTTACGAAGAAATGAAACGTATAACTAATTATCTTCCAGAATTTTCCCGTTATAAACTTCTTGGATTTTTTTGCGGGAAATAAACTTCTTGGATTTGATCTAGAGGAAATTTATATGTGTTGCGCGGTGAATTGTATTGAAAATCCTTATATTGCCAACTACATAAAGAAAAGAAAACAAATAGAAGATGAAGAGAACACTAATGAAAGGGAAGAGACTTCCCAATATCCTCCTATTATTTCTTATGATGAATCAGGTAACGAGGAGGAGCCTCCTATTCAACCAATCTCATTAATAAGGAGCTCCAAAAAGAGGATTGAACCCACACATGATGTGGTGAAGAAGAAGAAAAGAAAAAGGAAGAGAGGTAAAAAGATATCTCTCCCAAATAATGCTGCTCCTATTACTATTGTGCCTCATGAAAATATAATTGTGGAAGATAATGATACTTCTTATGATCTTGAAAATCTTTTTGGCACTTGCTTGGAAGAATATGATAATTTCTATACTATTGGTGCTATCCATACTATTGATGATGAAAGTGATTATGCTTATGATACGAAAAGGCCCAAGCTTGGGGATGCTATGTTTGATGAGGATGACATATTTGAGAATATATTTGCTGAAATTAATGTTTGTCCCAAGCTTGGGGATGCTACGTTTAATGAAGATGATATTTTTAGTCTCCCAAGTTTTGATATGCAAATTTATAATGATGATATCATGCCTCCTACTTATGATGATTATTGTGATGATACTCATGCTATAAAAAGTAATGATATATTTACAAAACTTGCCATGATTATGGTTACCCCTTTTCTAAACATTATTCTTTTAATGTGGAAACAATTTATAGTATTCAAGTCTCTTATGATACTCCCACTATCCCAAATGAGAAGAATTTTGCTTATGTGGAGAGTAATAAAATTTCTATGCTTGTAGATCATGAAAAGAATGATTTAGGTGCTGGTTATATTGTTGAATTCATTCATGATGCTACTGAAAATTATTATGAGGGAGGAACATATGCTTGTAGGAATTGCAATAATATCAAGTTTCCTCTCTATGTGTTTAAAATTTTGAAGTTATGCTTGTTTTTCCTTCCTATGCAAGTTGATTCTTGTTCCCACAAGTTGTTTGCTCACAAAATCCCTATGCATAGGAAGTATGTTAGACTTAAATGTGCTAGTAATATTCTTCATGATGCTCTCTTTATGTTTCAATTCTTATCTTTTATGTGAGCATCATTGAAATCATCATGCCTAGCTAGGGGCGTTAAACAATAGCGCTTATTGGGAGGTAACCCAATTTTATTCTTGTTCCTTGCTTTTTGTTCCTGTTTAGTAATAAATAATTCATCTAGACTCTGTTTAGATGTGTTTTTATGCTTTTAATTAGTGTTTGTGCCAAGTAGAACCTTTGGGAAGACTTGGGGAAAGTCTTGTTGATCATGCTGTAAAAAACAGAAACTTTAGCGCTCACGAGAATTGCTGCCATTTTTATTTGGAGAGTGCTATTTAGTTAATTCTTTTTGAAGATGATTAATAGAAAAATTCATCAGGTCCAGCAAATTTATTTGAGAGTTTTATGAGTTCCATAAGTATACGTTTGATCCAGATTACTACAGACTGTTCTGTTTTTGATAGATTCTGTTTTTCATGTGTTGTTTACTTATTTTGATGAATCTATGGCTAGTAAAATAGTTTATAAACCATAGAGAAGTTGGAATACAGTAGGTTTAACACCAATATAAATAAAGAATGAGTTCATTACAGTACCTTGAAGTGGTGTTTTGTTTTCTTTCGCTAACGGAGCTTACGAGTTTTTCGTTAAGTTTTGTGTTGTGAAGTTTTCAAGTTTTGGGTAAAGATTCGATGGACTATGGAATAAGGAGTGGCAAGAGCCTAAGCTTGGGGATGCCCAAGGCACCCCAAGGTAATATTCAAGGACAACCAAGAGCCTAAGCTTGGGGATGCCCCAGAAGGCATCCCCTCTTTCGTCTTCGTTCATCGGTAACTTTACTTGGAGCTATATTGTTATTCGCCACATGATATGTGTTTTGCTTGGAGCGTCATTTTATTTTATTTAGCTTTGCTTGATGTTTGAATAAAATACCAAGATCTGAAAATCTTAAATCTTAGAGAGTCTTCACATAGTTGCATAATTATTCAACTACTCATTGATCTTCACTTATATCTTTCGGAGTAGTTTGTCGTTTGCTCTAGTGCTTCACTTATATCTTTTTAGAGCATGGTGGTAGTTTTATTTTGAAGAAATAGATGAACTCTCATGCTTCACTTAGATTATTTTGAGAGTCTTAAATAGCATGGTAATTTGCTTAAAATCCTAATATGCCAGGTATTCAAGAACAATAAAATTCTCTTATGAGTGTGTTGAATACTATGAGAAGTTTGATACTTGATAATTGTTTTGAGATATGGAGATGGTGATATAAGAGTCATGCTAGTTGAGTAGTTATGAATTTGAGAGATACTTGTGTTGAAGTTTGTGATTCCCGTAGCATGCACGTATGGTGAACCATTATGTGATGAAGTCGGAGCATGATTTATTTATTGATTGTCTTCATTATGAGTGGCGGTTGGGGACGAGCGATGGTCTTTTCCTACCAATCTATCCCCCTAGGAGCATGCACGTAATACTTTGTTTCGATAACTAATAGATTTTTGCAATAAGTATGTGAGTTCTTTATGACTAATGTTGAGTCCATGGATTATACGCACTCTCACCCTTCCACCATTGCTAGCCTCTCTAGTACAACGCAACTTTTGCCGGTACCATAAACCCACAATTTACCTTCCTCAAAACAGCCACCATACGTACCTATTATAGCATTTCCATAGCCATTCCGAGATATATTGCCATGCAACTTTCCACCATTCCATTTATTATGACACGCTTCATCATTGTCATATTGCTATGCATGATCATGTAGTTGACATCGTATTTGTGGCAAAGCCACCGTTCATAATTCTTTCATACATGTCACTCATGAGTCATTGCACATCCCGGTACACCGCCGGAGGCATTCATATAGAGTCATATTTTGTTCTAAGTATTGAGTTGTAATTCTTGAGTTGTAAGTAAATAAAAGTGTGATGATCATCATTATTAGAGCATTGTCCCAGTGAGGAAAGGATGATGGAGACTATGATTCCCCCACAAGTCGGGATGAGACTCCGGACAAAAAAAATAAAAAATAAAAAAAGAGGCCATAAAAAAAGGAGAAAAGGCCCAAATAAAAAAAATAAAAAAATGAGAGAAAAAGGGAGAAGGGGCAATGCTACTATCCTTTTACCACACGTGTGCTTCAAAGTAGCACCATGATCTTCATGATAGAGAGTCTCCTATGTTGTCTCTTTCATATAATAATGGGAATCTTTCATTATAGAACTTGGCTTGCATATTCCAATGATGGGCTTCCTCAAAATGCCCCTAGGTCTTCGTGAGCAAGCGAGTTGGATGCACACCCACTAGTTTCTTTTATTGAGCTTTCATACATTTATAGCTCTAGTGCATCCGTTGCATGGCAATCCCTACTCACTCACATTGATATCTATTGATGGGCATCTCCATAGTCCGTTGATACGCCTAGTTGATGTGAGACTATCTTCTCCTTTTTTTCTTCTCCACAACCACCATTCTATTCCACCTATAGTGCTATGTCCATGGCTCACGCTCATGTATTGCGTGAAGATTGAAAAAGTTTGAGAACATCAAAAGTATGAAACAATTGCTTGGCTTGTCATCGGGGTTGTGCATGATTTAAATATTTTTTGTGATGAAGATGGAGCATAGCCAGACTATATGATTTTGTAGGGATAGCTTTCTTTGGCCATGTTATTTTGAGAAGACATAATTGCTTAGTTAGTATGCTTGAAGTATTATTATTTTTATGTCAATATGAACTTTTATCTTGAATCTTTCAGATCTGAATATTCATGCCACAATTAATAAGAATTACATTGAAATTATGCCAAGTAGCACTCCGCATCAAAAATTCTGTTTTTATCATTTACCTACTCGAAGACGAGCAGGAATTAAGCTTGGGGATGCTAATACGTCTCCAACGTATCTATAATTTTTGATTGCTCCATGCTATATTATCTACTGTTTTGGATGTTTATGGGCTTTATTATACACTTTTATATCATTTTTGGGACCAACCTATTAACCTAGAGCCCAGTGCCAGTTTCTGTTTATACCTTATTTTAGGGTTTCAAAGAAAAGGAAAACCAAACGGAGTCCAATTGACCTGAAACTTCACGGAACCCATTTTTGGAAGGAAAGAAGCCCAGAAGACTTGAAGTGCACGTAGGGGAAGCTTCGAGGAGGCCACGAGGTAGGGGGGCGCGCCCACCCCCTGGGCGCGCCCTCCACTCTTGTGGGCCCCTCGTGGCTCCCCTGACGTACTTCTTTCGCCTATATATCTCCATATACCCTAAAAACATCCGAGAGCACAATAGATTGGGAGTTCCGCCGCCAGAAGCCTCCATAGCCACCGAAAGCCAATCTAGACCCGTCCCGGCACCCTGCCAGAGGGGCAATCCCTCTCCGGTGGACATCTTCATCATCTCGGTGCTCTCCATGACGAGGAGGGAGTAGTTCTCCCTCGGGGCTGAGGGTATGTACCAGTAGCTATGTGTTTGATCTCTCTCTCTCCCGTGTTCTTGATTTGGCACGATCTTAATGTATCGCGAGCTTTGCTATTATAGTTGGATCTTATGTTTCTCCTCCCCTTCTACTCTCTTGTAATCGATTGAGTTTCCCCCTTTGAAGTTATCTTATCGGATTGAGTCTTTAAAGATTTGAGAACACTTGATGTATGTCTTGCTGTGCGTATCTGTGGTGACAATGGGATACCACATGATTCACTTAATGTATGTTTTGGTGATCAACTTGCGGGTTCCGCCCATGAACCTATGCATAGGGGTTGGCACACGTTTTCGTCGTGATTCTCCGGTAGGAACTTTGGGGCACTCTTTGAGGTTCTATGTGTTGGTTGAATAGATGAATCTGAGATTGTGTGATGCATATCGTATAATCATGCCCACGGACACTTGAGGTGACATTGGAGTATCTAGGTGACATTAGGGTTTTGATTGATTTGTGTCTTAAGGTGTTATTCTAGTACGAACTCTAGGGCTGTTTGCGACACTTATAGGAATAGCCCAACGGATTGATTGGAAAGAATAACTTTGAGGTGGTTTCGTACCCTACCATAATCTCTTCGTTCGTTCTCCGCTATTAGTGACTTTGGAGTGACTCTTTGTTGCATGTTGAGGGATAGTTATGTGATCCAATTATGTTATTATTGTTGAGGGAACTTGCACTAGCGAAAGTATGAACGCTGGGCCTTGTTTCAACGCATTGCAATACCGTTTACGTTTACTTTTATCATTAGTTACCTTGCTGTTTTTATAATTTCAGATTACAAATACATTTATCTACTATCCATATACCACTTGTATCACCATCTCTTCTCCGAACTAGTGCACATATACAATTTACCATTGTATTGGGTGTGTTGGGGACACAAGAGACTCTTTGTTATTTGGTTGCAGGGTTGCTTGAGAGAGACCATCTTCATCCAACGCCTCCTACGGATTGATAAACCTTAGGTCATCCACTTGAGGGAAATTTGCTACTGTCCTACAAACCTCTGCACTTGGAGGCCCAACAACGTCTACAAGAAGAAGGTTGTGTAGTAGACATCAATTACTTGTTCTACTTGAGTGGTAACCATAGAAGCATGTTTACTAATAAGTTTAAGTTCACCTTTGACATTAGCCATATAATCACCCAAGTGCTCAAGCATATTTGAATTGTATTTCAATTGTCTACCAAAATAAGCATTAAAATCTTCTTGCTTGGCCATAAATTTATCAAACTCATCTAAGCATGGGCTAGCAAATTTAGTAAACGGGATTTCAGCTTTATCATATATAGAGAGAGAATTTACCTTTACTACCCGTGTCGGGTTATCAAGACCATGAGTTTCTTCAATAGGTAAAGGATTAAGATCGTATGTTTCTTCAACAGGTGGTAAATTAAGACCATGTATTTCTTCAATAGGAGGTAAATTCTTAACATCTTCAGCTTTAATACCTTTTTCTTTCATAGATTTCTTTGCCTCTTGCATATCTTCAGGACTGAGAAATAGAATACCCCTTTTCTTCGGAGTTGGTTTAGGAATAGGCTCCGGAGGTGTCCAATTATTTTCATTTGTCAACATATTATTCAATAGAATTTCAGCTTCATCTGGTGTTCTTTCCCTGAAAACAGAACCAGCACAACTATCCAGGTAATCTCTGGAGGCATCGGTTAGTCCATTATAAACGATATCAAGTATTTCATTTTTCTTAAGAGGATGATTAGGCAAAGCATTAAGTAATTGGAGAAGCCTCCCCAAGCTTGTGGGAGACTCTCTTCTTCAATTTGCACAAAATTATATATATCCCTTAAAGCAGCTTGTTTCTTATGAGCAGGGAAATATTTAGCAGAGAAGTAATAAATCATATCCTTGGGACTACGCACACAACCATGATCAAGAGAATTAAACCATATCTTAGCATCACCCTTTAATGAGAACGGAAATATTTTAAGGATATAAAAGTAACAAGTTCTCTCATCAGTAGTGAACAGGGTGGCTATATCATTTAATTTAGTAAGATGTGCCACAACAGTTTCAGATTCATAGCCATGAAAAGGATCAGATTCAACCAAAGTAACTATATCAGGATCAACAGAGAATTCACAATCCTTATCAGTAACACAGATAGGTGAAGTAGCAAAAGCAGGGTCGGGTTTCATCCTAGCATTTAGAGATTGCTTATTCCATTTAGCTAATAATCTCTTAAGTTCGTGTCTATCCTTGCAAGCTAAAATAGCTAAAGAAGCTTCTTTGTCAAAAACATAACCCTCAGGAATAACAGGCAAGTCTTCATCATCAATTTCATCAGTATTATCAGATTCAATATTTTCAATCTCTCTAGCCCTAGCAAGTTGTTCATCAAGGAATTCACCAAGTGGCACATTAGTATCAAGCATAGAAGTAGCTTCATCATAAGTATCATGTATAGCAGAAGTGGCATCATCAATAACATGCGACATATCAGAACGAATAGCAGAATCAGGTTTAGGTGTCGCAGGCTTACTCAAAACAGAAGGTGAATCAAGTGCGAAGCTAGATGGCAGTTCCTTACCTCCCCTCGTAGTTGAGGGATAAATCTTGGTTCTTGGACCTTTCAAGTTCTTCATAATGATAAGCAGATATAAATCCCAAGTGACTCAGAGAATAGAGCTATGCTCCCCGGCAACGGCGCCAGAAAATAGTCTTGATAACCCACAAGTATAGGGGATCGCAACAGTTTTCGAGGGTAGAGTATTCAACCAAAATTTATTGATTCGACACAAGGGGAGCCAAAGAATATTCTCAAGTATTAGCAGTTGAGTTGTCAATTCAACCACACCTGGAAACTTAGTATCTGCAGCAAAGTATTTAGTAGCAAAGTAATATGATAGTAGTGGTAACGGTAGCAAAAGGTAACAATAGTAAAAGTAATGTTTTTGGTATTTTGTAGTGATGATAGCAATAGCAACGGGAAAGTAAATAAGCGAAGAACAATATATGGAAAACTCGTAGGCAATGGATCGGTGATGGAGAATTATGCTGGATGTGGTTCATCATGTAACAGTCATAACCTAGGGTGACACAGAGCTAGCTCCAGTTCATTGATGTAATGTAGGCATGTATTCCGAATATAGTCATACGTGCTTATGGAAAAGAACTTGCATGACATCTTTTGTCCTACCCTCCCGTGGCAGCGGGGTCCTTACAGAAACTAAGGGATATTAAGGCCTCCTTTTAATAGAGTACCGGAACAAAACATTAACACATAGTGAATACATGAACTCCTCAAACTACGGTCATCACCGGTAAGTATCCCGATTATTGTCACTTCGGGGTTAACGGATCATAACACATAATAGGTGACTATAGACTTGCAAGATAGGATCAAGAACACTCATATATTGATGAAAACATAATAGGTTCAGATCTGAAATCATGGTACTCAGGCCCTAGTGACAAGCATTGAGCATAGCAAAGTCATAGCAACATCAATCTCAGAACATAGTGGATACTAGGGATCAAACCCTAACAAAACTAACTCGATTACATGATAGATCCCATCCAACCCATCACCGTCCAGCAAGCCTACGATGGGATTACTCACGCACGGCGGTGAGCATCATGAAATTGGTGATGGAGGATGGTTGATGATGATGATGGCAACGGATTTCCCTCTTCGGAGCCCCGAACGGACTCCAGATCAGCCCTCCCGAGAGGTTTTAGGGCTTGGCGGCGGCTCCGTATCATAAAACGCGATGAATTCTTCTCTCTGATTTTTCTCTCTCCTGAAACACAATATATAGAGTTGGAGTTGGAGTCGGAGGAGCTCCAGGGGGCCCACGAGGTAGGGGGCGCGCCCCCCACCCTCGTGGACAGGTGGTGGCCCCCCTAGCCTTCATCTTTTGCAGGTATTTTTTGTATTTTCCAAAAAGTTGCTCCGTGAAGTTTCAGGTCATTCCGAGAATGTTTGTTTCTGCACATAAATAACACCATGGTAATTCTGCTGAAAACATCGTCAGTCCGGGTTAGTTCCATTCAAATCATGCAAGTTAGAGTCCAAAACAAGGGCAAAAGTGTTTGGAAAAGTAGATACGACGGAGACGTATCAATGCAGCTGTCTCTAATGCATAACCCCAAAACGATAGTTGTAAATCGGTAAGAGATATCATAGATGGTACCATATCTAATAAAGCACGGTTATGATGTTCGGACACACCATTACGCTGTGTTGTTCCAGGTGGCATGAGTTGCGAAACTATTTCGCATTGTTTCAAATGAAGACCAAACTCGTAACTCAAATATTCTCCTCCATGATCAGATCGTAGAAACTTTATTTTCTTGTTATGATGATTTTCCACTTCACTCTGAAATTATATGAACTTTTCAAATGTTTCAGACTTATGTTTCATCAAGTAGATATACACATATCCGCTCAAATCATCTGTGAAGGTCAGAAAACAATGATACCCACCGTGAGTCTCAACACTCATTGGACCGCATACATCGGTATGTATTATTTCCAATAAGTCAGTGGCTCGCTCCATTGTTCCGGAGAACGGAGTCTTAGTCATCTTGCCCATGAGGCATGGTTCGCAAGCATCAAAATGATTCATAATCAAGTGATTCCAAAAGCCCATCAGCATGGAGTTTCTTCATGCGCTTTACACCAATATGACCTAAACGGTAGTGCCACAAATAAGTTGCACTATCATTATTAACTTTGCATCTTTTGGCTTCAATATTATGAATATGTGTATCACTACGATCGAGATCCAACGAACCATTTTCATTGGGTGTATGACCATAGAAGGTTTTATTCATGTAAACAAAATAACACTTATTCTCTAACTTAAATGAATAACCATATTGCAATAAACATGATCAAATCATATTCATACTCAACGCAAACACCAAATAACATTTATTTAGATTTAACACTAATCCCGAAAGTATAGGGAGTGTGCGATGATGATCATATCAATCTTGGAACCACTTCCAACACACATCGTCACTTCACCCTTAACTAGTCTCTGTTCATTCTGCAACTCCCATTTCGAGTTACTACTCTTAGCAATTGAACCAGTATCAAATACCGAGGGGTTTCTATAAACACTAGTAAAGTACACATCAATAACATGTATATCAAATATAGCATTGTTCACTTTGCCATCCTTCTTATCCGCCAAATACTTGGGGCAGTTCCGCTTCCAGTGACCAGTCCCTTTGCAGTAGAAGCACTTAGTCTCAGGCTTAGGTCCAGACTTGGGCTTCTTCACTTGAGCAGCAACTTGCTTGCCGTTCTTCTTGAAGTTCCCTTTCTTTCCCTTTGCCCTTTTCTTGAAACTAGTGGTCTTGTTAATCATCAACACTTGATGCTCTTTCTTGATTTCTACCTTCATCGATTTCATCATCATGAAAAGCTCGCGAATCGTTTTCGTCATCCCTTGCATACTATAGTTCATCACGAAGTTCTACTAACTTGGTGATGGTGACTAGAGAATTCTATCAATCACTATTTTATCTGGAAGATTAACTCCCACTTGATTCAAGCGATTGTAGTACCCAGACAATTTGAGCACATGCTCTCTGCTTGAGCTATTCTCCTTCATCTTTTAGCTATAGAACTTGTTGGAGACTTCATATCTCTCAACTCGGGTATTTTCTTGAAATATTAACTTCAACTCCTGGAACATCTCATATGATCCATGACGTTCAAAACGTCTTTGAAGTCCCGATTCTAAGCTGTTAAGCATGGTGCACTAAACTATCAAGTAGTCATCATATTGAGCTAGCCAAACGTTCATAACGCCTGCATCTGCTCCTGCAATAGGTCTGTCACCTAGCGGTGCATCAAGGACATAATTCTTCTGTGCAGCAATAAGAATAATCCTCAGATTACGGATCCAATCCGCATCATTTCTACTAACATCTTTCAACTTAGTTTTCTCTAGGAACATATCAAAAATAAAACAGAGGAGCTAAATGCGAGCTATTGATCTACAACATAGATATGCTAATACTACTAGGACTAAGTTCATGATAAATTAAAGTTCAATTAATCATATTACTTAAGACCTCCCACTTAGATAGACATCCCTCTAATCATCGAAGTGATCACGTGATCCATATCAACTAAACCATGTCCGATCATCACGTGAGATGGAGCATTTTTCAATGGTGAACATCACTATGTTGATCATATCTACTATATGATTCACGCTCGACCTTTCGGTCTCCAGTGTTTCGAGGCCATATCTGCATATGCTAGGATCGTCAAGTTTAACCCGAGTATTCTGCGTGTGCAAAACTGTCTTACACCCGTTGTAGATGAACGTTGAGCTTATCACACCCGATCATCATGTGGTGTCTCGGCACGAGGAACTTTGGCAACGGTGCATACTCAGGGAGAACACTTATACCTTGAAATTTTGGTAAGGGATCATATTATAAAGCCACCGTCGAACTAAGCAAAATAAGATGCATAAAAGATAAACATCACATGCAATCAAAATATGTGACATGATATGGCCATCATTATCTTGTGCCTTTGATCTCCATCTCCAAAGCATCGTCATGATCTACATTGTCACCGGCATGACACCATGATCTCCATCATCTTGATCTATATCAATGTGTCATCACATGGTCGTCTCGCCAACTATTGCTCTTGCAACTGTTGCTATCGCATAGCGATAAAGTAAAGCAATTATTTGGCACTTGCATCTTATGCAATAAAGAGACAACCATAAGGCTCCTGCCAGTTGCCGATAACTTTAACAAAACATGATCATCTCATACAACAATTTATATCTCATTATGTCTTGACCATATCACATCACAACATGCCCTCCAAAAACAAGTTAGACGTCCTCTACTTTGTTGTTGCAACTTTTACGTGGCTGCTACGGGCTGTGAAAGAACCGTTCTTACCTACGCATCAAACCACAACGATAGTTCGTCAAGTTAGTGCTGTTTTAACCTTCTCAAGGATCAGGCGTAGCCACACTCGGTTCAACTAAAGTTGGAGAAACTGACACCCGCCAGCCACCTGTGTGCAAAGCACGTCGGTAGAACTAGTCTTGCGTAAGCGTACGCGTAATGTCGGTCCAGGCCGCTTCATCCAACAATACCGCCGAACCAAAGTATGACATGCTGGTAAGCAGTATGACTTGTATCGCCCACAACTCACTTGTGTTCTACTCGTGCATATAACATCTACGCATAAAGCTGGCTCGGATGCCACTGTTGGGGAACGCGTTAATTTCAAAAAAAATTCCTACGCACACGCAAGATCATGGTGATGCATAGCAACGAGAGGGGAGAGTGTCGTCCACATACCCTCGTAGACTGTTAAGCGGAAGCGTTAGCACAACGCGGTTGATGTAGTCGTACGTCTTCACGATCCGACCGATCAAGTATCGAACGCATGACTCCTCCGAGTTCTACACACGTTCAACTCGATGACGTCCCGCGAACTCCGATCCAGCCGAGCTTTGAGGGAGAGTTCAGTCAGCATGACAGCGTGGTGACGATGTTGATGTTCTACTGTCGCAGGGCTTCGCCTAAGCACCGTTACAATATTATCGAGGTGGACTATGGTGGAGAGGGGCACCGCACACGGCTAAAAGATCCAAGAGATCAATTGTTGTGTCTAGAGGTGCCCCCCGCCCCTGTATATAAAGGAGCAAGGGGGAGGCCGGCCGGCCCTTGTTGGCGCGCCTAGGAGGAGGAATCCTCCTCCTAGTAGGAGTAGGATTCCTCCCTTTCCTACTCCTACTAGGAGGGGGAAAGGCAGGGAGAGAAAGAGAAGGAAAGGGGGGCACCGCCCCCCTTCTCCTAGTCCAATTCGGACAAAGGGAAGGGGATGCGCTGCCTGCCCTAGGCCGGCCCCTCTCTCTTTCCCTTATGGCCCAACAAGGCCCATTAGCCACCGGGAGGTTCCGGTAAACCCTCCGGTACTCCGGTAAAATTCTGATTTCACCTGGAACTATTCTGATGTCCAAATATAGGCTTCCAATATATCAATCTTTATGTCTCGACCATTTCGAGACTCCTCGTCATGTCCGTGATCACATCCGGGACTCCGAATTACCTTCGGTACATCAAAACATATAAACTCATAAAACCGATCATCACAGAACTTTAAGCGTGCGGACCCTACGGGTTCGAGAACTATGTAGACATGACCGAGACACGTCTCCGGTCAATAACCAATAGCGGAACCTGGATGCCCATATAGGTTCCTACATATTCTACGAAGATCTTTATCGGTCAAACCGCACAACACTATACGTCGTTCTCTTTGTCATCGGTATGTTACTTGCCCGAGATTCGATCGTCGGTATCCAATACCTAGTTCAATCTCGTTACCGGCAAGTCTCTTTACTCGTTCCATAATACATCATCCCGTAACTAACTCATTAGTTATCATGCTTGCAAGGCTTATAGTGATGTGTATTACCGAGAGGGCCCAGAGATACCTCTCCGACAATCGGAGTGACAAATCCTAATCTTGATCTATGCCAACTCAACAAGTACCATCGGAGACACCTGTAGAGCACCTTTATAATCACCCAGTTACATTGTGACGTTTGGTAGCACACAAAGTGTTCCTCCGGTATTTGGGAGTTGCATAATCTCATAGTCATAAGAACATGTATAAGTCATGAAGAAAGCAATAGCAACAAACTAAACGATCATCGTGCTAAGCTAACGGAATGAGTCAAGTCAATCACATCATTCTCCTAATGATGTGATCCCATTAATCAAATGACAACTCATATCTATGGCTAGGAAACATAACCATCTTTGATCAACGAGCTAGTCAAGTAGAGTCATACTAGTGTCACTCTATTTATCTATGTATTCACACATGTATCAAGTTTCCAGTTAATACAATTCTAGCATGAATAATAAACATTTATCATGAAATAAGGAAATAAATAATAACTTTATTATTGCCTCTAGGGCACATTTCCTTCAACAAGAGCATCCACGAAAGGAAAATAAATGATGGATCACCTCCTCATCCGAGCTTGACGTGGCTACATCGCTCATACGAAGCTTTGCGGACCTCCAAGTGTGGCTCAACAAAGGCGAAGCCGTTGCCGTTGAACGAATCAGACTGGGGCAATACTTCGGACACACCATCGAACTCCAGATCTGACATCCCACCATGACTAAGATGCCGAAGGAGGAAACCATACCTGCTAGCTATCAACCACGAACACATCACACGTTTTGTCTTCCAGATGTTGTTAATGCAAACCACAATCCTGCATCTGCTCCTGGACTACCTCCGAAGCTCCACGCCGATGCTGGAGCGAACGCCGTCGCAACGGCGGGGCCCAAGGACACAAGTCCACTACGAGGATGCCGCCGTCGCTACGTCATCCTTGCTTGAACAGAGTGGTTTCCAAGGCGATGAACGACCGAACAACATAAACTACTAGGGTCTAACCTAAAGCAACACGGTCGACACTTGTAGATCCGGCGACTACCCTCACCACCGACGACCGAGGTCGTCGGCGGAGGGGTGGGGGGGCACCGGAGCTTGGCGGTGGAAGGAACTCCTGGCGGTGGCTAGAGCTTTTTTTTTGAGCCGGCTACCCACTACACCACTTAAGTTCAACTATCACATACCGATAACAATGTTATATTTATTGACACAAAATGGCATTTATTTTTTCGCATCAAAAGCAACGGGCCCCACATGTCATTACATAGAGAAAATTAACACCAAAAAAGCATATCACACAAGTCCAACTAGCCATTTGAAACTGCAAGTGTAGCTGCCAAAAAAGGGATAATTAGTTCTTAATGAAGTACTCCTCCCGCCTCATAACATATATATGTGTCTTTAACACTGCACTAGTGTAAAAACGTTCTTATATTGTGAGACGGAGGGAGTATAACAGAGGCGCTCTTATACTATGGTTATAAATAACAAAGGCGCTCATGGACCTGAAATGGGCTATAGTGTGTGCAGCCCAATTTGAACGTGTTTGTTTCTTTTTAGAAATTTGTATTTAGTACGTAAATTATAATTACAGTAATGAAAATAGCATTTAAATATTCATGTGGTATAACTATGTTACAAACAAATGGAATAACCTACATTTAAAATTGTTCATGTATTTTGTTAACAATATTCACATAGTTAAAATTGTTCATTATACAAACATTTCAATAATTATTCACACATTTGTATAGTTCAATGTTTCTATCATTAAAATATAAAAATTTAAACTGTTGATATGAACAATCAATCGTGACTAACATTTTAATTATATAGGTTTCTGAATATAAGTCACTAGTAAAATTATACACAAGTGTATTTCTGTAAACATTAGTATTCATCATTTTGTATAAATTAATATAAGCCGTGAGTGTATAATTTTTTTGGATTCATTAAAAATATTTAATAAACATTTTCAATAACGCTATTAACTAAATATTTTTATAAAATACACAGAGTCAGTCCCTAGAAAAAAGAAAAACATGGCGTGTACAAAATGGGCTTCTACAGTCCATTTAAACATATGCGTTTAATACACATCTTTATTTCGAATGAACGAGTTGGTTAAATAATCCCATCATTTTCGTCTTGTTTTTTTCGTCTCCTTCTACCTCACCAGTTTTGCTTCGCTTCACCCTCTGACACAACGAAAAAAATCTGAATGAATCAACACTTTCTATGTTGACACAAGTTAATTAGTAATGCCTTCAAAAAAGAATCAATCACCATCAATGATTAGAGATCAAATCACGCCGCCGACCTCTCCTCGGTTCCTATGGTGATCCTGAAGCACGCCGCCGCTGCCAATAGCGGGATCTTCCTGGCCCAACGACGAAGCTCACGCCGCCGCCATTGCGGGATCTTCCTGGGACGACGACGAAGCCCACGCCGCCGCCATCGGGGGATCTTCGTGGTACGACGCCGCCGCCGCTGCGCCATCGCGAATACTCCTCGCAGCTTCGTCATTGTTGGGTCTGGTCGCACAGGTCATCGACACCGCTGGATTTCCTCTCGCCCGGTATGGTTTCTCCCACCCCGATTTCTCCAAGCTGACGCCACCAAGATCCGCATATTAACCTCTTGTCCCTCTTTGCTCACCCATAGATGACGCAGTGGCTAACTCGTCGTGCGGGCCAAGTCAGCCGTTCGAGCGAGGCCGGTAGCGATGAGGGTGTGGGGCATCAAGAGGAGCGTCCGCACCATACCCGGGTTCAAGGTGGCCCTCGGCATGGAAGCCTACAGGGTCGTGCAACGATGGATCAGCTGCTGAACATGACACCACGACCCTCACCGAGTACATCTGATATGTATGCACTACGTCCCCTCACAGAGGAATGTTTTTTTTTCTCGTTCTAATCACCTTGGATCCAGATCGACGTTCAGATCCTGGCGTGTTTTTTACTCCATGAAAATAGATTGCACGATCTCCTTTATCTTAAAAGAACAGACTAACAGGGTCAGCTACAACAGATGTAAAGGAAGCGAGGAAAATGATTTTATGTCTCTCCTAAGCACGACGTCATGGTCGTCATATGCGTACTAATCAAGGGGCTTCTGGGGTTGAAGCAATTCATCTCCATGTAGCCGGAGCAACGCCGCATGCAAATGCGAGCCCATAGTAAGCCGCCACTGCCTCTCTCTTAGATCATTCGCCCTCTCTGCACATATGTTGTATGTGTGTCCTTGCAAAACGATCCATCCAAGACGTAAGTGGGATACTTTGCTCAGTTTGCTGCACTGTCGAAGTACTTTGCTGTAAACAAATTTGTACATGATTTTGTCTTGTATGTCAGATGAGTAGTTTTACTCATAGTAAATATGTACAGGCTACTACGAGTTCACTATATTTGTTACGTAAAATCGCTAATAGGACTATGTGCATGCTGGACATCTGGTGTCATAACACGTTTCATAATGCCAATGCAAGATATTGTCTGAGCTGAAAAGTTCCACTTCCCATGGCCAGTTCTATCTAAAGGTGGAAACTCGATTTGTTATCTGAACCTTCCTGATGTATGTTCTGTCCAACAGTCAGACGGGGTTTAAGAACTTTGACTCAACCGGAGCTGTCTGATGTCCATATTGGAGAAAATGAGTTAACCCGTCTTATAAATAGTTCTTTTGCTTTGCAGACGTTGACACTGAAGTATTGAAGTAAGATAATTAGGCTGAAGATACCTTGCCTTCCTAGCATATTCTTCTATCTTCACCACATTTATTTGCAACAGCAAGACTGACCTGTTAATGCCTTCCATATCTACAATTGCTTCCTTCAAATGCTTCATCACAAGATGTGTTTTGTTTTTCAGCTTAATCGGCATCACACTCTTGGCCAAGGGATTGGGGTATGCAACCGGTTAAATTCCAGTGACTTGACATACCGACACATGATGTTTCATCAACTTTGTAATATGTTGGTGATGTTCAACCCTCAACTTTGTTGTCAGATTCTGATGAATGGAGTGGTCGCTAGGTAATGATTTTCTTTTTTCTTTCTGAAATATACATTGATATTAATAGCGTGTTTATACCCATGATTTTTTTCTGCAGTTTTTTGTATCACAAAAAGTACAATTCCATTGAAGATGTCTTTCTCGGATAAACTTTTTACTCACTATAGTACCACCAAATATGTACTTGCATATTTTAATTTAAGATGCTTTGGAACTTTTGCTGACAAAGTCTCAGTTGACGTATTGGCATTATTTTTAGGATAATATTTATTACATGAATCTATTATTAGAAGGCTTGTGATGTATTTTTTTCTGTAGGAATGTTCATTGGATAATCTTGATTCAACAAAGCACAACCTCAAGCCATGCAGAGATGATTCAAGGCATGCATTGATGTCCAAGTTTTCATGCATTTGATATAGATCAGTTTTAGCATGATCCCTCTTACCTCAGGGAGAGGTATGTGCTAAGAGTATATCTGAACCATATATCCTATATACCTAAGAAGTTCATCCCCACTAACCTATTTATCTTAACATGCAACATGTCCACATCAGCAATTTAGCCACGTCAGCCATACTTGACCCACCTGAGGCAAGACCAGACCGCCTCCTCAGGCTGGTCGTAATGGTAGTATCATAGGTAGTATCATGCATGCCAACTAGGCAAATTTGATGAGGTGGCATAGAATTAAATGAAGAAAGAGATTGTTGAGTATCATATCATGATACCGTATCATATTAAATGATGTACTACTATGTGTCTTGCATGACAATAAATAAAGTTAGCTATGATACTAACTTATGATACTATGCACTACGGACGTAGTGTCATACAGTAGTATCATATGCATGATACTAATGTATGATACTTGCCATTACAACCAGCCTCAGGGTCAACTGAACCACCAAAGCTGTAGTAACGCAGCAAGATAATCTGGTCACCCAAACGTCTCATGACCCATCGTTTTCTCTTCGGCTTCTGTATGTAATAACAGACGATCGCATCCCAGATGGATCTTCAGTTTCGCTTCTTTTATCTCCCCGCTTCCCACATCATCTCACGGGGCTGCAGCCACCAAAACCACGCGCGACCTCATAATCAGGCAGATCAGGCTCGATGCTCCTCCACCGCGGTGCGCTTTGACGAAAATATCGCACGCCCGCAGCGCCCCCAGGGCGCCCCACATCGGGTTCGATCGGCCGTCGATGTCCGCCATCCGACGTCTGCATTGGCTTCACCCTCTGGCGGCTGCCCGTCACACCCCACCCGGAGACGGCGTGGCGCCACCAGCAACCTTGCCGCCGCCCATCGTACAGCCCTCAGCCCGTACTCCTTTCGCTCTGGTCTGGAGTGCGACCAGCCGGTTGAAACGACATGGTTTTTGTCGTGGAATTGTCACGGCAGATGTCCTAGTGTAAGGACTTAGTCGCGAGGCCAACGCATCTATGTGGTAGCTTGAGAGGGGTTGAGCGGGACGAGAGACGCGATGTTTTACCCAGGTTCGGCCCCTCACGGTGGAGGTAAAAGCCTACATCCTGCTTCATTGATATTGATGATGATGATCACGGTTACAAGAGTGCTCTATCTTGAGAGCTATTGTCTAAACCTAATTTGTCCAACTTGTGGAACTTGTGAATCTTGTCCCCCTTTCCCCTTTTGGGGAGCCCTGCCCCTCCTTATATATGTTGGAGGGGCGGGTTACATGTATAGTCCTATTAGGATTAGGACTAGTCTATCTCTAATACAAACCGGATACAAGTCCAGGTCTTAACTCCTTGTAAGATAATATTCCTCCTGCCTTCCTCTTAAACCGGCCCACCATTAAACGTGAACCGGCCTTCTGGGTCTTGGGCCTCATCATCTGTCTGTCCCGCACGCCGGATCACCAGTGAGTCATAATGACCAGGTGGGTTGCTTGTAAACCGCCAGGTCAGGGCGGGTCGCCGGTGACTCGCCAAGTGTCAGCGGGGTCTTCAGATAAACCGCCAAGTCCTGGCCGGGTTAACTTCCGGCCGGTTTACACCGCGGGGTATATCCCCGACAGTTTTGGAGATGAGGAAGAGGGGCTATTTGCACCAGGGATCTGGTTGCCTCTGCCAAACTTACTTTCTTACCCATGTCTCGTCTGCTCTCCCAACATCACTAGCGCCACCCGAAGTTTTTGTGAGATTTTATCACAATATGCAAACTAAACTCTATAATAATGGGTATTATATTCGTTGATGTTTCAGATCTGCCGAGTACTTTGCTGAGTACATTTTACTCACTTTTGTGTTTCCTTTCTTGGTTTTATTTAATTTTCAGGTACCCAGAGTCCCAGACACACGTGTCTATACTATATTCACTACTCCTGCCTTGCCTTCAAAGGTGCAGAGAATTTCACTTATGAGAGGTTAACTGATCCCTTTTATGTTAATCCCCGATTAAATCCCCTAATTAACCTTGATGTGCTGTTATTTTTTCTTCTTCCTTAATCTTTTTCCGCTCTTGCAGAAGTTACATGCTGACATTTTGCTTCGGCATGCTTCGATCCTCGCACTGTCTTAGGTTTTTCGTGATTCCTCCATGGATCCATTCCTAACCCTCCTCCACTATTTTGCCACTTCAACAGGAAGTTATCCTATAGGATGTTCGTTACCAGAAGAGTGAATGTTTGTATTATATTATAGGCCATCCCATCTATGCATGCCTATTGTTTTGGTCTTTCTGAACTATTGTCAAATTATGCTATCCGATTTCCTATATCACGTTGCAGCCTTGGGTTCGCCACAAAACCTTGCAACCAGATATTCTGAGTAACATGAAGAGTCTGTTCTTCTACTGTTTCATTCCTCCAAGTGTATTATTAGTTCAATTTCTTTTTGGACAGCCAATCACAATCCACGTAAGTGAAAAAAAATATGTGTTTCAGTTATTGTAAGTCTAAAGTGCGAGCTGCATGTTGTCATGATAATCATATAGTATTAATTAGAGTAGCTTCGTGGATCATGCGATTGATGTTACATACATAGCTCATTATAACTTTTTTATTATAATTTATGTCTGTTTCAGCAAGCAAAATAAGCTCTAATTGTCTATCTTCGTAATAAGAAAGATAGAAATATCTGAGTCGGCAAAATCTAAGATCCACACATCGCTGCCGCATCGGAGCCTCATGATCCTTCCTCTATCTCTACATCTCTCGGAGCCCCTTGATCCCTGCCGTTGTGGGCTATGATTGCTCAAGCCCTACGCCCAGGCATCAACTCGACGAGTTGCACGTTTCGCCACTGCTATCCTCCAGCATCAATTGTGCCAGAGGTGGGGGCTCTCCTTCCTTTGAACCTATGACTGTTTTTTAATTTTTGAGTTAGCTTCATTTGACACTCTGATTTGTGTGTGGTAGAGTTTTTCTTAGTACGATGCTCTATTCCATCCAGGCGTCTACAATGACGTCTGTGGCAACAAGTCTGTCTAGTCTCTCTCCCCGAAACTCCTCTAACTCAACTACCGCTAACACACATGTGTCTAGATGTGATGGATTATTGTTGTTTCTCGAATCCAGTTGGTTTTTTATTGAAAGCGCTAGATGGTCAATATTCTTCTTCGTTTTGTTTCTTTAGTGATCTTGAAAGAAGAAAGAGATGAAGCTACCACTTAATGTGCCCAACTTCAATCGTGCATCTCGGTGTCTCCTCTCCTCTCACACATGTTAGTTTAGTATGGATGTCGGATGTACTATTATTATTGCTCTCCTCTGATTATTTTGTAGAATCACAACATATGGCATATTTGGGTTCATTTTCAGGTGATTTTTTCCACAGGAGTAGTATTCCATTGTGAATGTTATGGAGTTGACATTGTTGTTCTTCCCCCACTGTAGTGTTCTACTGTTGCCACAACAATCAGATACCTACATAAATGAAAGGAAATATAAAGCGACTATTACGAACATGCTTGCATTTCTCTGAAATTCGAGGTATATGGTGCCTTTATAGCACTACTATGCTTGCTAATAAATATTTGGTTCAAACATAACACCTTGGATAAATTTACAGCGGAACATCCATAATTTCAGATATATGATAGTGTAGTCCATGATCAAATAATGTACTTCCTGATTTTAAAGGTCTGTTTTTGTTCCCTAAATTTGGTTTTATACATTGCAATTTACATATGCTTTAAGGTGCCAGTGTTTCTTCAGCTGAATTCTCGGCCTGGCTGCTCCTTGAGTTTGCATTCATATCCTATTGCAGTGGAGAATGCAGTTCTCATGCACATGCTTCCCTGGGATGTACAAGTGCGAGGACAATCAAGGGCGCTCAACAGTTCCTGGTTTAGAGGTGGAAGTTATCATTCAAACATTCAAAATGGACATATATTTATATTTCTTTTCATATGCCCTACTATTTCCCACTCCATGAAATCCCCTCCTACACACTACAAATTCCCGCAGCAACGCGCGGGGTATCATCTAGTTTTATTAAATAGTCAGGCCAAGTAATTAACATGTGTAAATAAAGAAGGTTGCAACCATTCACATCTTACCTCGGGCAGATAAGGAAACACCCCTCCCATATCTCCCGTCGAATCAACAGGAGAGAAAATCACGGAAAAAATATCTTCTCATGAACCTCTCAGCCCCTTAAAATCCTCCCACATGAATCCCCACCCATCTGAATCCTTTCTTTGGATCTTGAATATTTTTAAATTTTTTGAAAAGAAATTAGGTTCAATGACATTAACTAAAAATAGCAGAAAACCACCAGTTTTTGAACATACAACTTCACAATATACACATAGTGTGCTAACCAGTACTACCAGTTCTGGTGTTTCCTATTATTTGTAACACTTACGAAATATGAGTGTTGGCCGAACTATTACCTCTCCTGGATGACCTATTACCTCACTTAATTTTGACCCTAGGATAAAAAAGAATGTATGGTCCATAACAGTTGGGACCATCTTAAAATTTGCCTTTGATATATACTGAAGTATAGCCGAAATAACAGTTTGTAAATTAAAGACCAGTAGAAGGTTGCCGATGATTGCAAGTCTTCTAACAAGATTATGCATTTTTTGGCATTTGAAAAACACAAATAGGCTTGGACACTCACAAGTTTGATTCATCATCCTGAGGTCTGAATAGAAGCACAAATTTGTTTGAGTGAAAAGTACATGGCCGTGGTTTTCTCTTTAACATTCCATGTCAAATAAATGAGAATATACCTGCATAGTTATGGGTTGCTACTACAAAGAATGGGTTCATTAATGGGCAGCGGAATGTGATTTATTTTTTTGTGGGCAGTGGAATGGGACTAACTAGGGTGCCTTGCAATTTACAAACCACTCGAGAATTGCATACAACAACAATAAAGCCTTTAGTCCCAAACAAGATGGGGTAGGCTAAATAACAACAATATGTTTTGCGAAGGCACACATATATCTTCTTCGTTGGTCTCTCCTTGTGGCTGACTCAGAGAACCGGAAGAAAGATAGTATTCGTGTAAGGAACTATATGATGTGTGTCTGGCATGAACACAATTAGATCCTAAGGCTATATATTCGACAAGATTTATATTAAACCATCAAAATATTTATTTATTTATTTATTTTTAGAAAAGGAGGATGACCCACCGGCCTCTGCATCTGGGAGATGCATGCGGCCATTTAGTGATTATTCTCGAGGACCTTACAAAGTAGAACAACAATATGTCTGGATCCGCCATCTTGGCAACATCTGCCGCTACTCCTATCCACATGATGAAGGGATGCAAGTTGGGCCACATACCCAGACCTCTCACCTACATCTAAAGCCGGGCCCCCCGATCGAGCCACATACTTTGTCCGGGGCATAAACCGGTCCGACGCACTCACATGTGTCATCACCACCATCTTCCATTGGTCCATCTTCAGAGCAGATTGAGGTGTTAACCTTGGCAGGTCCTCCGCCATTGACGCCACCAGGATGCCAAACGACGACCTCCACCTATGCGAGTCCATCTCCAAGCAACAGACGTAGATCCATGCTAGGATAGGGCCGCACCACCGTCGTCGCCCACCACCCACAAGCGCCACCCAACCCCAAGGTTCCCAAAGCGGCGCCTTCAAGAAGGGAACGACGCCGTGAGCCCCACCGCCGCCCAACAAAGTTAGGGATTTCGCCCGGGAGACCTAGGGGAAGGGGAAGTGAGGAGATCAGTCAATACCGACCCTCCAAGGTTGGGAACCGCGCCCTCAGGCGACGCTGTCGGAGCGGCCGGCCAGGGATTTCGCCCGAACTAGATCCCCGCCACCAGCAGCGCCTCCTGTACAGAACTGGTGACCAAGGAAAGCACGGCCCGACCAGGCTAGCCCGCATGCTGAACATGGGAAGAGGGGAGGCACCAGATCACGCGCACCGGCCACCGCAGAAGCCGCCGCCCGCTGCCAACGACCATCGGGATCCCGCCGCCCGCGCGGCCAGGACGCCAGATCCACCGCCCACACGGCTGCTCGCCGGAGCCTGCCGTGCCTCGCCAAAGGAGCCGCTGCTGCAGATCCGGGACTCCCCACGCAGAGGCAGGATAGTTGAGGCCTCGCCGCCACCATCCTTGGCGGCCCCGGCTTACCCGGCGGTGCCTCAGGCGGCGGCGTGGCTAGGGTTCGCCCCTCTTGTCGCCCGAGCGGGCGGCGCGGGGGGGGGGGAGGGAGATTAAAATATTTATGCCTCTTGCAATGCAAGGTGGTGCGGTTTTGGATGTGTCGACATTGACGAGTACTCGGTTCTATACACTGAGAAAGGTACCTCTACCTCGAACAGGCTCTCCTCGTTGTTATCTGATCTTAACACTACTCGCTCGATGTATGATGTTTGCTGCATTTGTTTACATGGTAGAGTGATTGCTGCTTCTCTGTGAATGCAGTTTGGGAACTCATTCAGTGGGTTGAGGCCTTGAGATTCCTAGTAGAGATGATGGTGCGGATGGGAAAGATGGGAAGCTGACGTGGGTTCTTGGATTGACAGCAAATAATGATTACTATGGTGTCATATGCCAAATAAATATGGAGTTCAGTATAATCCTATCTATACTTCTGAATAAATAGACAACATTCATTTGCTTGATTTTCATTTTGTATGGTGCTTAGAATGTTACTATACTCTATATTGTTATGCTAATTAAGCAAAAGTGGCATCGACTCCCAGAATAACAATTTATCTTTAAAAGAAGTTTTTCAGAGTTGTACGCTGTGTCAAGAATTATGTTTAACATAAGGATAATATTGGGAGAGGATATGTAATTATGGATTTGTAACTTTTACTGTTGCATTTTTTAAAGATCCCTAAAGTTATTTACTCTTTTGCTAATTGATCATTTGGTTATTTGAAAGAAACCGGTGTAACACCCCGTATGTAACTTGCCATAATTGTATTCCAACTCTTGCCATTTTCGGCTCTAAGTTATGATATTCCCTCGTGGTTGGGTTTTGTCTTCATTTTGCATTTTGACCATGTCATGCATTTCATATCATGTCATTATGTGCATCGCATTTGCATACGTGTTCGTCTCATGTGTCCGAGCATTTTTCCCGTTGTCCGTTTTGCATTCCGGCGCTCCTATGTCCTCCGGCGCCCCCTTTTGCCTCTTTTCGTGTGCGGGCGGTAAACATTCTCGGAATGTACCGAGATTTGCCAAGCAGCCTTGGTACACCACCGGTAGACCGCCTGTCAAGTTTCGTGCCATTTGGAGTCCGTTTGATACTCCAACGGTTAACCGAGGAACCGTAAAGGCCTCGTGTGTGTTGCAGCCCAACACCCCTCCAAAGTGGCCCAAAACCCATCCAAACGCCCTCCATCCTCTCGGTCATCCGATCACGATCGCGTGGCCGAAAACCGCACCTCATTTGGACTCTCCTAGCTCCCAGAACTATAAATAGGCTTTCCCTCTGAAATTCGCGGATGAAACCCTAGTCTTCCCTCTCCCTCCGCGCCGGACACGTCCGGACGGCACCGAACGCGTCCGCCGCCGCGCCCCGTCCAACCCGTGCCTGCCACGTGTCCCCGCACCGCCGGCCCGCCCGGGCCCGAGGCCGGCCCCCGCGTCCCGCCTTCGCGCCGCGCCGCCCCGCGCCTCCTCCGCCGGCCGCGCCGCCCCGCGCCTCACCGCCTCCACCCGCTGGCCGCCTCCGCAGCAAGTCGCCGGCGCCGCCGCCTGCCGCCCGTGCGAGCTCCTCCGCCGGGTCGCCGCCAAGCTCTGCCGCCCTCGCTCCTCCACCGCCTCACTCCGCCTCTCCTCTGGCCGGATCCGGCCCTCCCCGGCCCCGATCCGGCGAGCTCCGCGCTGGCGCCGCCGTCCTCTTCTTCCTCCTTGGCGAACGCCTCCGGTGAACTTCGGATCTCGTGCTACAGTAACCCTAGATCTGAGATTTTCGCGCGAGGTCAAATTTCCCTAAGTATATGAGCATGAGCTCTACATGTGTTTTGGGCTATGCCATGCCATCTTTTCAGGGGTGTATGCCATGTATTTTTGTGATCAATGTGGTGACTAGCACAAGCATGCAAAGTAGCTCTCGTGATGTTGCTGATTTCAGGGACTTAGATTTTCACTAATTCATCTCCCTGATGTTATTTTTATGCCATGTATTCATGTTGCTACAGAGAGATCCATGCTTCTTTTGAGTATGTTCAGTAAGGATGATTTTGACATATGGGTATGCTCTATCCATCCATGTCCTTGTTTGCATTTAAGGAGTACCCTAGCATGACCCAATCTTACTCTACTTTTGCTATAAAATATTCCTGACAGATTGTTTACGTGTTAATCAATTTTGCCAAGGTTGTTGTAGTTGGTCCATGCATGCTATGAGATTGTTCTTGCCATGTTTAGCTTCTTTATCATGTCTTCTTGCTGGGTGTATGCTTAGTTTGTCATGCAATGCCTTGTGTTGAGTGCATCGAGCTCGCAAAGAGGCCTTCGTAATTCTGTTGATGCCATGTTCAGTTTCTGCTAAGTCTGAATCTGTTAACGAAACTTGCTATGTTTACATGGGTGCCATCATATCTTCTGATCCTTTTTGGCTTATGGTCAGTAAGGGACTTTTGTTATATGCTTTGAGTAGATTCATGCCATGCCTTGCTTTTCTATGTCCTGTTCCTGTAGCATGTTATTATCTTGCTCTAAACTTTGCTTCCTGATGTTAATTCCTGACATGTTAGTATTTTCACTAAGTTTGTGAAGCTGATATCTTTTGCACTTCTGCCATGCTTGTTTGAACCTGCTCTTGTGTGATTTAGCCGTAGCTCAGTGTTCATCTTTTGTCAAGCATCTTGAGTAGATCACTGCCATGTGCTTTGTTGCTATGTTGGAGTGCATTAGCTTAGTTTCTTGTTGCATTCTAGATGGCATCATGCTGTTAATCGCAGAATCGTGCCATTCTTGTTTTGCTTGCCATTTGCAAACCGTGCATCCGATTCCGGTGATCTTTATATCATTTTCGACCGAAATCAACTCATCTTTCCAGAGGTGCTCTTGGTTTGCCAAGTTGAGGCCTGGTTCAATCTTTTCCTTCCGGAGCTCGCATATGCATTGCATATAACATCCCGCATATCATGCCATGTTTTGCATCATGTTGCTTGTGCATTGCACCGTGGTTGATTGTGGTTTCCTTTGCTTGTGTTCTTGCCTTGGGTAGAGCCGGGAGACGAGTTCGTGATCAAGGAACCCGTTGAGTACGCTTACGAGGATCAAGCTTACGTCAACTCGGAGAACTTTGCAGGCAAGATGACCATACCCTCGAAATCACTTCTATCTTTGCTTGCTAGTTGCTCGCTCTATTGCCATGCCGTGATACCTACCACTTGCTATATCATGCCTCCCAAATTGCCATGTCAAACCTCTAACCCACCTTGTCCTAGCAAACCGTTGTTTGGCTATGTTACCGCTTTGCTCAGCCCCTCTTATAGTGTTGCTAGTTGCAGGTGAAGATTGGAGTTTGTTCCTTGTTGGAACTTGTTTATTGTTGGGATATCATTATTATATCTTGTTTACTTTAATGCATCTATATACTTGGTAAAAGGTGGAAGGCTCGGCCTTATGCCTGGTGTTTTGTTCCACTCTTGCCGCCCTAGTTTCCGTCATACCGGTGTTATGTTCCTTGATTTTGCGTTCCTTACGCGGTTGGGTTATAATGGGAACCCCTTGACAGTTCGCCTTGAATAAAACTCCTCCAGCAAGGCCCAACCTTGGTTTTATCATTTGCCACCTAAGCCTTTTTCCCTTAGGTTTCGCAGACTCAAGGGTCATCTTTATTTTAAACCCCCCGGGCCAGTGCTCCTCTGAGTGTTGGTCCAAAACAGAGCCACTTGCAGCGCCACCTCGGGGAAACTTAAGGGTTGGTTTTAGTTGTACTTAGTGTTCATCCGGTGTGCCCTGAGAACGAGATATGTGCAGCTCCTATCGGGATTTGTCGGCACATCGGGCGGCTTTGCTGGTCTTGTTTTACCATTGACGAAATGTCTTGTAACCGGGATTCCGAGTCTTATCGGCCTGTCCTAGGAGAAGGAATATCCTTCATTGACCATGAGAGCTTGTGATGGGCTAAGTTGGGACACCCCTGCAGGGTTTTGAACTTTCGAAAGCCGTGCCCGTGGTTATGGGCAGATGGAAATTTGTTAATATCTGGTTGTAGAAAACCTGACACTTACTTAATTAAAATGAATCAATAGTGTGTGTAGCCATGATGGTCTCTTTTCGTCGGAGTCTGGGAAGAGAACACGGTCTCGTGTTATGCTTGAACGTAAGTAGTTCTAGGATCACTTCTTGATCTTATAGCTTCTCGACCGTGCTTTGCTCCTCTTCTCGCTCCCATTTGCGTAAGTTAACCACCATATATGCTAGTGCTTGCTGCACCTCCACCGCACTACCTTTTCCTACCCATAAGCTTAAATAGTCTTGATCGCGAGGGTGTGAGATTGCTGAGTCCCCGTGACTCACAGATTACTTCCAAAACCAGATGCAGGTGCCGATGATGCCGGTGCAGGGGATGCGACTGAACTCAAGTGGGAGTTCGACGAGGATTCAGGACGTTACTAATGTTTCCTTTCCAGACGATCAGTAGTGGAGCCCAGTTGGGGCGATCGGGGATCTTATGCATTTGGGGTTGTCTTTATTTTGGTTCCATAGTCGGACCTTGATTGTATTCTGGATGATGTAATGCTATATTTAGGTATTGTGTGAAGTGGCGATTGTAATCCAACTCTTTATCTCTTTCTTATTCAGTACATGGGATGTGTAAAGATTACCCCTCTTGCGACATGCCTACTATGCGGTTATGCCTCTAAGTCGTGCTCCAACACATGGGAGATATAGCCGCATCGTGGGTGTTACAAGTTGGTAATCAGAGCCTTCCCCGACTTAGGAACCCCCTTCTTGATCGAATCGCTGGCGTTGTTGAGTCTAGAAAAATGTTTTGAGTCTTATAGGATTATATATATCAGAGAGTAGGATTCTTTTTAATCCTTAGTCCCTTCGTCGCTCTGGTGAGGCCTCGTGACGTAGAGTTTTGACTCTTCTCTTCTCAAATTTCACTAATTTTTTTTAGGATCATGCAGGTATCTTGGAATCGTTCCGATGGTTTTGTGACGAGAACATTGTTCTTGGTGCCTCCTGACATTTAGGGGTTGTGGCAGTGTCCCGGGGAGTTGAGCTCCGAGGTGTTGTCGTCACAATTTTATCGTTGCAGTTCTGGAATACCTGAGTTTGCCGACATAAAAAATCTCCTTTATGCAGTTGTTGGTGAGATAACCTCGACGCCACCCAGTACTGGGGCGGGAGTTCGGGAGTATTGCCATAACTCGTATAACGGATGCTTTTCGATGGTTGAGGTAAATGATTTCCGAAGGTTTCTTGGTTATGTGTTGAAGGATGGATACAGCTGGATGTAGGATTTGCTTGATTTGGGTGAGATATTATGCTTCCCCTGTATCCCCAACACCTGATTGCATAACCGGAAAATTTCAGGAGTTTCATAGGTGGGAATTCATGTAGCTCTAGTATTTCTTCCCGCAGATATTTGGTTTGTGATTGGGTAATCCTTACCAATTATTTGTTCATGTCCATACCTTGTCGTTTTATTCATCTACCTCTATCTAAGTGGCTTCTCAACTTATGGAAGTGTGATCATTTACTTTGGATTTCATTCGTTCATTCTTGTTCGAATGTTAAGGCTATATGTTGCAATTTCGATCTATTTGATTCAGCTTGAATATATGTCTTTCAAGATGCTAACGGATGTCACCCTCTTCAGGATGGCTCCTCCAACGCGTCAGAATCCGGAACCACCGCCACCACCTCCACCTTCGGAGGCATGGCAAGCTGTGATGGCCGCTACCAACGCTAACACGCAGATGCTTATGCAACTCTTGCAAGAGCGTAACCAAGGAAATCAAGGCCATGGCAACAATCAAGTTCAGTTTGCTACCCTCAACCAGTTCCTCGCAAACCAGCCGAAGTCTTTCAGTAACTGTGTCGAGGCCACAGACGCTGACGATTGGCTCGTGGATATATGCAAACATTTTGAGTGTAGCAATGTCAGGCCTGAGGACTTTGTCAAGTTTGCTTCGTTCCAACTCAAAGACCAAGCTGCTGAGTGGTATCAACAATACAAAGATTCCAGAGGAGGTCGTGTGATTACCTGGGATGATTTCCACCGAGACTTCAAAGCTCACCACATTCCTCAAAGTGTTGTTGAGAGTAAGCGTGAGGAGTTCCGCAATCTGAAGCAAGGCAGTATGTCTGTTTACCAATACAACATCATGTTTCAGAGGCTCGCTCGCTTCGCCAAACAAGACATCCCTGATGAGAAGAGCATGATTTATCAATTCAGAGGTGGCCTCAAAGAAGATCTGCAACTAGCTCTCATGCTTTTTGAGCCGAAACAGTATGATGAGTTCTACAACATGGCACTAAAGCAAGAGGCTGCTCGGCTCAAGTGCGATGCTTCTAAGAAGAGAGTCAGGGATGCGACTGCTTCTTCTTCTTCTTCTTCAACTCAAGTGGCAGCTAAGCAGCAAAAGTTCTGGTTGCCTCCTCCTCCTCCTCCGTTCCATCAGCCTTATCAGCAGAAGAGCAAAGGTGGCAATGGATCTTCCCCCCCCCCCAACCCAGGCTTTCAGAACAAAGCTTCGTCCTCATGCTCCAAGGTCAAGTGCTCCGTATCACCGTCCGCTCTCAGATGCAAACGAATGCTTCAACCAGAGGCGTCTTCCACCTCCTCCTCCTGTGAGATCTGCCAGCAATGCGGTGGTCAAGCATAATCCCAAGTTTGCAAAGGTCAACATGATGAACGCAGCTCTGGCAGAGGACTCTTCAAAAGTGATCATGGGTAACCTTCCTGTTAATGATATTCCTGCAAAAGTTCTTTTTGATACTGGTGCTTCGCTTTCTTTCATTTCAAGACCTTTTGTTGCCAAGCATGAGTTTGTGACCGAAAAGATTCCTTTCCCGTTGAAGATTGTGTCCCCGGGCAAGCAAATGACATCTAACAATTGCGTCCCGGATGTTTCTATCAAGATGGGTGACTATAAGTTTCTGTCCTCTCCAATTGTTCTTGGTAACTCGGATATTGATCTCATTCTCGGCATGGACTAGCTTTCTAAGCACAAGGCTCAACTTGATTGTGCTGCCAGGCAGATTCAATTGACACACTCGTTTGAGGATGTGATCATCTATGCCACTCATGACGATACCATTCGACTGTTTTCTCTCAATGAGAAGGGCGAGTTGAATGCCATCTCTCAGATTCCATTCGTTTGTGAATATCAAGACGTCTTTCCAGAAGAGCTTCCAGGAATGCCTCCTCACCGGCCAGTTGAATTCATCATCGATCTTGAGCCTGGCACGGAACCTGTTTGCAAACGTCCTTACAAGCTTGGACCAGAAGAGTTGAAGGAGCTGAAGAAACAACTCGATATACAATAGCGTATGGGTCTGATCCGACCGAGTTCTTCTCCATGGGGTTGTGGTGTTCTTTTTGTCAAGAAGAAGGATGGCACGGACCGACTTTGTGTCGACTACCATCCATTGAACAAGAAGACCATAAAGAACAAGTACCCACTTCCCAACATCAATGAGCTTTTCGAACAACTCAAAGGTGCTCAAGTATTCTCCAAGCTTGACCTTCGTATGGGCTATCATCAGATTCACATTCGTGAACAAGATATCCCCAAGACAGCATTCAGAACAAGCTATGGTTCTTATGAATATACTGTCATGTCTTTCGGCCTTGTCAACACTCCTCCAACATTCTCTCGCATGATGAACTTCATCTTCAACCCTTACACAAATGATTTCGTCTTGGTGTATCTCGATGACATTTTGGTCTTTTCCAAGAACAAGGAGGATCATGCCAAGCATTTGGGATTGGTGCTGGAAAAACTCAGAGAACATCAGTTCTATGCGAAGTTTTCAAAGTGCGAGTTTTGGCTCGATGAGGTTCTATACCTTGGGCATATCATCTCCGCCAAGGGCATAGCTATTAATCCTGAGAAGGTGTCTGCAATTGTGAATTGGGAACCGCCTCAGAATGTGAAGCAGCTCCGCAGTTTCCTTGGGCTTGCAAGCTATTGTCGAACATTCATTGAGAATTTCTCTAAGATCGTGAAGCCTCTTTCCAACCTCCTCCAGAAGCATGTGAAGTATGTCTGGACGATTGAGTGTGACATCGCTTTCAACACCCTCAAAGAGAAGTTAGTCGCAGCTCCAGTTCTGACTCCTCCTGATGAATCCAAACCATTCGAGGTTTTCTGTGATGCTTCCCTGCAAGGTCTCGGTGCTGTGTTAATGCAAGAGAAGAAAGTTGTGGCCTATACCTCTCGCCAGTTGAAGCCCAACGAAAAGAACTACCCCACTCATGACCTCGAGTTGGCGGCAGTTTTCCATGCTCTTTTAACATGGAGACATCTCTTGTTGGGAAGGAAAGTGGACATCTTCACTGATCATAAGAGCCTCAAGTACATCTTCACTCAGCCCAACCTCAACCTCAGGCAGACTCGTTGGGTCAAAATGATTCAAGAGCATAATCCGACTATTGAATATACTCCAGGTAAGGCCAATGTCATTGCTGACGCTTTGAGCAGGAAGGCTTACTGCAGCAGCTTAATTCTCAAGCCCTTCCAACCGGATCTCTGTGAAGCTTTCCGCAAACTTAATCTCTAAGTTGTTCCTCAAGGATTCCTTGCCAACCTCCAAGTCTCTCCTACTTTGGAAGATCAGATTTGTGAGGCTCAACTTCTTGATGCAATGGTGAAGAAGGTGAAGATTGGGATTGCCAAGAGCCAACCCAAGTACAAGTGCTATCGCCTTGATGGCAAAGATACTCTGTTCTTCGAGGATCGAATCGTTGTTCCTAAGGGTGACCTTCGTAAAGTCATTATGAACGAGGCTCACAATTCACTCCTATCTATTCATCCTGGAAGTACAAAGATGTACCATGACCTCAAGCAGTCGTATTGGTGGACTCGAATGAAGCGCGAGATTGCTCAGTTCGTGAATGAATGTGATGTCTGCAGAAGAGTGAAAGCAGAACACCAACGACCAGCTGGTCTTCTCCAACCCCTTGCCATTCCAGAATGGAAGTTTGACCATATTGAGATGGACTTCGTGACTGGATTTCCCAAGTCCAAGCGTGGCAATGATGCTATCTTTGTTGTCATCGACAAGCTTACTAAAGTGGCTCATTTTCTTCTTATCAAAGAATCTATCACAGCAGCTCAGTTGGCAGAGCTATATACCTCCAGGATTGTCTCCTTGCATGGCATTCCATAGTTGATATCTTCAGATCGTGGAAGCTTGATACGTCTCCAACGTATCTATAATTTTTGATTGCTCCATGCTATATTATCTACTATTTTAGACATTATTGGGCTTTATTATCCACTCCTATATATATCCACGTACCCCCCAAACGATCAGAACATGAGCCAAAACCCTAATTCCACCGCCGTAACTTTCTTTATCCACGAGATCCCATCTTGGGGCCTGTTCCGGAGCTCCGCCGGAGGGGGCATCGATCACGGAGGGCTTCTACATCAACACGCCCTCCGATGAAGTGTGAGTAGTTTACTTCAGACCTATCGGGTCCATAGTTAGTAGCTAGATGGCTTCTTCTCTCTTTTTGGATCTCAATACAATGTTCTCCCCCTCTCTCGTGGAGATCTATTCGATGTAATCTTCTTCTTTTTGCGGTGTGTTTGTTGAGACCGATGAATTGTGGGTTTATGATCCAATTTATCTATGAACATTATTTGAATCTTCTTCTTTTATGTATGATTGGTTATCTTTGCAAGTCTCTTCGAATTATCAGTTTGGTTTGGCCTACTAGATTGATCTTTCTTGCAATGGGAGAAGTGCTTAGCTTTGGGTTCAATCTTGCGGTGTCCTTTCCCGGTGACAGTAAGGGCAGCAAGGCACGTATTGTATTGTTGCCATCGAGGATAACAAGATGGGGTTTTCTTCATATTGCATGAGTCTATCCCTCTACATCATGTCATCTTGCTTAAGGCATTACTCTATTTTTAACTTAATACTCTAGATGCATGCTGGATAGCGGTCGATGAGTGGAGTAATAGTAGTAGATGCAGGCAGGAGTCGGTCTACTTGTCTCAGACTTGATACCTATATACATGATCATGCCTAGATATTCTCATAATTATGCTCAATTCTGTCAATTGCTCAACAGTAATTTGTTCACCCACCGTAGAATACTTATGCTCTCGAGAGAAGCCACTAGTGAACCCTATGGCCCCCGAGTCTATCTTCATCATATTGTTCTCCTACTACTTTGCTATTTACTTTGCCTTTATTTTACTTTGCATCTTTATCATAAAAATACCAAAAATATTATCTTTATCATATCTATCAGATCTCACTCTCGTAAGTGGCCTCATAGGGATTGACAACCCCTATTTGCGTTGGTTGCGAGGATTTTTTGTGTGTGCAGGTACGAGGGACTTGCGCGTAGCCTCCTACTGTATTGATACCTTGGTTCTCAAAAACTGAGGGAAATACTTATGCTACTTTGCTGCATCATCCCTTCCTCTTCGGGGAAAACCAACGCAGTGCTCAAGAGGTAGCAAGAAGGATTTCTGGCGCCGTTGCCGGGGAGGTCTTCGCAAAAGTCAACATACCAATTACCCATCACATACCCTTATCTCCCGCATTACATTATTTGCCATTTGCCTCTCGTTTTCCTCTCCCCCACTTCACCCTTGCCGTTTTATTCGCCCTCTCTCTCTATCCTCCCTCTCTTTCTCTATTTGCCTCTTTTTGCCCGTTTGCCTCTTTGTTTGCTTGTTTGTTAGTTTATTTGCTTGTCACAATGGCTCAAGATAATACTAAATTGTGTGACTTCACCAATACCAACAACAATGATTTTATTAGCACTCCGATTGGTCCTCTTACCGATGCCGAATCTTGTGAAATTAATACTGCTTTGCTGAATCTTGTCATGAAAGATCCATTTTCCGGCCTTCCTAGTGAAGATGCCGCTACCCATCTTAATAGCTTCGTTGATTTGTGTGATATGCAAAAGAAGAAAGATGTGGATAATGATATTGTTAAATTGAAGCTATTTCCTTTTTCGCTTAGAGATCGTGCTAAAGCTTGGTTTTCGTCTTTGCCTAAAAATAGTATTGATTCATGGAACAAGTGCAAAGATGCTTTTATCTCTAAGTATTTTCCTCCCGCTAAGATTGTCTCTCTTAGAAATGATATTATGAACTTTAAGCAACTTGATCATGAACATGTCGCACAAGCCTGGGAGAGAATGAAATTAATGATACGTAATTGCCCTACTCATGGTTTAAATTTGGGGATGATTGTTCAAAAAATTTATGCCGGATTGAATTTTGCTTCTAGAAATCTTTTAGATTCGGCCGCGGGAGGCACTTTTATGGAAATCACTTTAGGAGAAGCTACTAAACTCCTAGATAATAGTATGGTTAATTATTCTCAATGGCACACTGAAAGATCTACTAATAAAAAGGTGCATGCGATAAAAGAAATTAATGTTTTGAGTGGAAAGATGGATGAACTTATGAAATTATTTGCTAATAAGAGTGTTTCTTCCGATCCTAATGCTATGCACTTGTCTACTTTGATTGAAAATAATAATGAATCTATGGATGTGAATTTTGTTGGTAGGAACAATTTTGGTAACAACGCGTATAGAGGAAATTTTAATCCTAGGCCTTGTCCTAGTAATCCCTCTAATAATTATGGTAATTCCTTTAACAATTCTTATGGAAATTATAATAATATGCCCTCTGATTTTGAATCTAATATTAAAGAATTTATTACTTCACAAAAGAATTTTAATGCTATGATTGAAGAAAAATTGCTTAAGATTGATGATTTGGCTAGGAACGTTGATAGAATTTCTCTTGATGTTGATTCTTTGAAACTTAGATCTATTCCACCTAAGCATGATATCAATGAGTCTCTCAAAGCCATGAGAATTTCCATTGATGAGTTCAAAGAAAGAACCACTAGGATGCGTGCTAAGAAAGATGCCTTTATAAGAGCGTGTTCTTCTAGTTCCTATGAAAATAATGATGAAGATCTAAAAGTTATTGATGTGTCCCCTATTAAATCTTTTTTTTGCAATATGAATCTTGATAATGATGGGACTGAATATGATCCACCTTTACCTAGAAGGCATTCTAAGAATTCGGAATCTATTGATCTTGATGCTAAATTTTATAAAAGTGGGATTGAAGAAATTAAAACCCTAGATGTTGCTAAACCCACTATTATGGATTTCAAGGAATTTAACTATGAAAATTGCTCTTTGATTGATTGTATTTCCTTGTTGCAATCCGTGCTAAATTCTCCTCACGCTTATAGTCAAAATAAAGCGTTTACTAAACATATCGTTGATGCCTTGATGCAATCTTATGAAGAAAAACTTGAATTGGAAGTTCTACCCCTAGAAAACTTTATGATGAGTGGGAACCAACTATTAAAATTAAAATTAAAGATCATGAATGTTATGCTTTATGTGATTTGGGTGCTAGTGTTTCCACGATTCCAAAGACTTTGTGTGATTTGTTAAGTTTCCGTGATTTTGATGATTGCTCTCTAAACTTGCACCTTGCGGATTCCACTATTAAGAAACCTATGGGAAGAATTAATGATGTTCTTATTGTTGCAAATAGGAATTATGTGCCCATAGATTTTATTGTTCTTGACATAGATTGCAATCCTTCATGTCCTATTATTCTTGGTAGACCTTTACTTAGAACGATTGGTGCAATTATTGATATGAAGGAAGGAAATATTAGATTCCAATTTCCATTAAGGAAAGGCATGGAACACTTTCCTAGAAATAAAATTAAATTACCTTATGAATCTATTATGAGATCCACTTATGGATTGCCTACCAATTATGGCAATACCTAGATCTATTCTTGCTTGTTATGCCTAGCTAGGGGCGTTAAATGATAGCGCTTGTTGGGAGGCAACCCAATTTTATTTTTATTCCTTGCTTTCTGCTCCTGTTTAGTAATAAATAAATTATCTAGCCTCTGTTTTGGTTGTGTTTTTTGTGTGTTTAATTAGTGTTTGTGCCAAGTAGAACCGCTGGGAAGACTTGGGGAAAGTCTTGTTGAACTTGCTGTAAAAACCAGAAACTTTAGCGCTCACGAGAACTACTGCCATTTTTATTTGGAAAGTGCTATTTAGTTAATTATTTTTTCAGATGATTAATAGATAAATTTATCACGTCCATAAATTTATTTTAGAATTTTTGGGGTTCCAGATCTTGCGCTAGCTACATATTACTACATACTGTTCTGTTTTTGACAGATTCTGTTTTTCGTGTGTTGTTTGCTTATTTTGATGAATCTATGGCTAATAAAATAGTTTATAAACCATAGAGAAGTTGAAATACATTAGGTATAACACCAATATAAACAAATAATGAGTTCATTACAGTACCTTGAAGTGGTCTTTTGTTTTCTTTCGCTAACGGAGCTCACGAGATTTTCTACTTTAAGTTTTGTGTTGTGAAGTTTTCAAGTTTTGGGTAAAGATTTGATGGATTATGGAACAAGGAGTGGCAAGAGCCTAAGCTTGGGGATGCCCCGGAAGGCATCCCTTCTTTCGTCTACTTCTATCGGTAACTTTACTTGGAACTATATTTTTATTCGCCACATGATATGTGTTTTGCTTGGAGCGTCTTCTATTATTTGAGTCTGTATTTGTTAGTTTACCACAATCATCCTTGCTGTACACACTTTTTGAGAGATCCATACATAATTTGGAATTTGTTAGAATACTCTATGTGCTTCGCTTATATCTTTTGAGTCATATAATTTTGCTCTAGTGCTTCACTTACATCTTTTAGAGCACGATGGTGGATTTGTTTTATAGAAACTATTGATCTCTCATGCTTCACTCAGATTATTTTGAGAGTCTTAATAGCATGGTAATTTGCTTAAAATCCTAATATGCTTGGTATACAAGATTAATAATAAAACTTTCTTATGAGTGTGTTGAATACTATGACAAGTTTGATGCTTGATAATTGTTTTGAGATATGAAGATGGTGATATCAAAGTTGTGCTAGTTGAGTAGTTGTGATTTGAGAAATACTTGTGTTGAGGTTTGTGATTCCCATAGCATGCACGTATGGTGAACCGTTATGTGATGAAGTCGGAGCATGATTTATTTTTTGATTTTCTTCCTTATGAGTGGCGGCCGGGGACGAGCGATGGTATTTTCCTACCAATCTACCCCCTAGGAGCATGCGCGTAATACTTTGCTTTGATAACTTGTAGATTTTTGCAATAAGTATATGAGTTCTTTACGACTAATGTTGAGTCCATGGATCATACGAACTCTCTGTTGGAAATATGCCCTAGAGGCAATAATAAATTGGTTATTATTATATTTCCTTGTTCATGATAATCGTTTATTATCCATGCTAGAATTGTATTGACAGGAAACTCAGATACATGTGTGGATACATAGACAACACCATGTCCCTAGTAAGTCTCTAGTTGACTAGCTCGTTGATCAATAGATGGTTACGGTTTCCTGACCATGTACATTGGATGTCGTTGATAACGGGATCACATCATTAGGAGAATGATGTGATGGACAAGACCCAATCCTAAGCCTAGCACAAGATCGTGTAGTTCGTTTGCTAAAGCTTTTCTAATGTCAAGTATCATTTCCTTAGACCATGAGATTGTGCAACTCCTGGATACCGTAGGAGTGCTTTGGGTGTGCCAAACATCACTGGGTGTCTATAAAGGTTCACTACAGGTATCTCCGAAAGTGTCTGTTGGGTTCGTACGAATCGAGACTGGGATTTGTCACTCCGTGTAAACGGAGAGGTATCTCTGGGCCCACTCGGTAGGACATCATCATAATGTGCACAATGTGACCAAGGAGTTGATCACGGGATGATGTGTTACGGAACGAGTAAAGAGACTTGCCGGTAACGAGATTGAATAAGGTATCGGGATACCGACGATCGAATCTCGGGCAAGTACAATACCGCTGGACAAAGGGAATTGAATACGAGATTGATTGAATCCTTGACATCGTGGTTCATCCGATGAGATCATCGTGGAGCATGTGGGAGCCAACATGGGTATCCAGATCCCGCTGTTGGTTATTGACCGGAGAGTTGTCTCGGCCATGTCTGCATGACTCCCGAACCCGTAGGGTCTACACATTTAAGGTTTGATGACGCTAGGGTTATAGGGAAAGTATGTACGTGGTCACCGAATGTTGTTCGGAGTCCCGGATGAGATCCCGGACGTCACAAGGAGTTCCGGAATGGTCTGGAGGTAAAGATTTATATATGGGAAGTCATCATACGGTCACCGGAATAATTCGGGGGGTTACCGGTATTGTACCGGGACCACTGGAGGGGTTCCAGGGGTCCACCGGGAGGGTCCACCTGCCCGGGAGGGCCCTATGGGCTGTGTGTGGAGAGGTACCAGCCCCTTAGTGGGCTGGGCGCCTCCCCCCTAGGGCCCATGCGCCTAGGGTTTGGGGGAACCCTAAAGGGGGGCGCCCCCCTTGCCTTGGGGGGCAAGGCAACCCCCCTGGCCGCCACCCCCTCCTCAGATTGGATCTGAGGGGGCCGTCCCCCCTCTCCCTTGCCCCTATATATATGTGGGGGGTGGGAGGGCAGCCGCACCCAAGTTCTGGCGCAGCCCTCCCCCTCTCCCAAGTCCTCCTCCTCTCCCGCGGTGCTTGGCGAAGCCCTGCAGGATTGCCACGCTCCTCCTTCACCACCACCACGCCGTCGTGCTGCTGCTGGATGGAGTCTTCCCCAACCTCTCCTTCTCCCCTTGTTGGATCAAGGCGTAGGAGACGTCACCGGACTGCACGTGTGTTTAACGCGGAGGCGCCGTGGTTCGGCGCTTAGATCGGAATCAACCGCGATCTGAATCGCTACGAGTACGACTCCTTCATCCATGTTCTTGCAATGCTTCCGCTTAGCAATCTACAAGGGTATGCAGATGCACTCTCCTTCCCCTCGTTGCTAGATTACTCCATAGATTGATCTTGGTGATGCGTAGAAAATTTTAAATTTCTGCTACGATCCCCAACAGTGGCATCATGAGCTAGGTCTATGCGTAGTTTGTATGCACGAGTAGAACACAAGTTGTTGTGGGCGTCGATTTTGTCAATTTACTTGCCGTTACTAGTCTTATCTTGATTCGGCGGCATCATGGGATGAAGCGGCCCGGACCGACCTTACACGTACTCTTACGTGAGACTGGTTCCACCGACTGACATGCACTAGTTGCACAAGGTGGCTAGCGGGTGTCTGTCTCTCCCACTTTAGTCGGATCGGATTCGATGAAAAGGGTCCTTATGAAGGGTAAATAGAAATTGGCATATCATGTTGTGGTTTTGGCGCAGGTAAGAAATGTTCTTGCTAGAAACCTATAGCAGCCACGTAAAAACTTGCAACAACAATTAGAGGACGTCTAACTTGTTTTTGCAGCATATGCCTTGTGATGTGATATGGCCAAAAGGATGTGATGAATGATATATGTGATGTATGAGATTGATCATGTTCTTGTAATAGGAATCACGACTTGCATGTCGATGAGTATGACAACTGGCAGGAGCCATAGGAGTTGTCTTAATTTATTTATGACCTACGTGTCAACATAAACGTCATGTAATTACTTTAATTTATTGCTAAAGCGTTAGCCATAGTAGTAGAAGTAATGGATGACGAGACAACTTCAAGAAGACACGATGATGGAGATCATGGTGTCATGCCGGTGACAACGATGATCATGGAGCCCCGAAGACGGAGATCAAAAGGAGCAAAATGATATTGGCCATATCATGTCACTATTTGATTGCATGTGATGTTTATCATGTTTTACATCTTATTTGCTTAGAACGACGGTAGCTTAAATAAGATGATCCCTCACTAAAATTTCAAGAAAAGTGTTCCCCCTAACTATGCACCGTTGCGAAGGTTCGTCGTTTCGAAGCACCACGTGATGATCGGGTGTGATAGACTCTAACGTTCGAATACAACGGGTGTTGACAAGCCTAGCATGTACAGACATGGCCTCGGGACACATGCGAAACACTTAGGTTGACTTGACGAGCCTAGCATGTACAGACATGGCCTCGGAACACGGAAGACCGAAAGGTCGAACATGAGCAGTATAGAAGATACGATCAACATAAGATGTTCACCGTTGATGACTAGTCCGTCTCACGTGATGATCGGACACGGCCTAGTCGATTTGGATCATGTTTGACTTAGATGACTAGAGGGATGTCTATCTGAGTGGAAGTTCATTAAATAATTTGATTAGATGAACTCAATTATCATGAACATAGTCTAAATTGTCATTGCAAATATGTTGTAGATAAATAGCTCACGTTGTAGCTCCCTGTTTCAATACGTTCCTAGAGAAATATTAAGTTGAAAGATATTGTAAGCAATGATGCGGACTAGGTCCGTAGTCCGAGGAGTGTCCTCACTGCTACACAGAAGGCTTACGTCTTTGATGCATCGCTCGATATGCAAACCCCTACAACGTCGTCTGTGGATGTTGTGAACACCTGACAGACACATTCTGATGACTACCTGATAGTTTAGTGCACCATACTTTACGGCTTAGAATCGGGATTCCAATGACGTTTTGAACGCCATAGAACATATGAGATGTTCCAAGAGCTGAAATTGGGATTTCAGGCTCATGCCCGTGTTGAGAGGTGTGAGACCTCTGACAAGTTCTTTTGCCAACAACATGGAGGAGAATAGCTCAGCTAGTGAGCATGTGCTCAGAATGTCCGGGTGCTACAATCACTTAAATCAAGTGGGAGTTAAACTTCCAGATAAGATAGTGATTGATAGAGTTCTCTAGCCACTATCACTAAGCTACTAGATCTTCGTGATGAACTATGACATGCAAGGGATGGAGTTGATCCCGGAGCTGTTCGCGGTGCTTAAGACCGCAAAAGGTAGAAATCAAGAAGGAACATCAAGTGTTGATGGTTTGACAAGACCACTGGTTTCAAGAAGGGCAAGGGCTAGAAGGGAAACTTCATGGATGGCAAACCAGTTGCCGCTCCAATGAAGGAACCCAAGGTTGAACCCAAACCCGAGACTAAATGCTTCTATTGTAAGGGGAACGGTCACTGGTAGCGGAATTACCCCAAATGCATGGTAGATAAGAAGGCTGGCAACTTCAAAGTATATACGTGTTATTAATGTGTACCTCACTTGTACTCCTGGTAGCACCTGGGTATTGGATACCGGTTCAGTTACTATTATTGGTGACATGAAGCAAAAGCTACGGACTAAACGGAGACTGGCTAAGGGCGAGGTGACGATGTGTGTTGGAAGTGTTTCCAAAGTTGATGAGATCACCATCGCATGCTCCATCTGCCTTCGGGATTAGTATTGAACCTAAATAAATGTTATCAAGTGTCTACGTTGAGCATGAATATGATTAGATCATGTTCATTGCAATACGGTCATTCATTTAAGTTAGAGAATAATGGTTATTCTGTTTACATGAATGATACCTTTCATGGTCATGCACCCTATGTGAATGGTTCATTGAATCTCGGTCGTGGTAATACACATGTTCACGCCAAAAGATGTAGAGTTAATAATGATAGTACCACTTTCTTGTGGCACTGCCGCTTAGGTCATATTGGCGTAAGATTCATGAAGAAACTCCATGTCGATGGATGTTTGGAGTCACTTGATTTTGAATCGCTTGACACATGAGAGCCATGCCTCATGGGCAGGATGACTAAGACCCCGTTTTCAGGTACAATGAAATGGGCAAGTGACTTGTTGGAAATCATGCATGCTGATATGTGTGATCCAATGAGAATTGAAGCGTGCAGTGGATATCGCTATTTTCTCATCTTCACTGGCGATTTGAGTAGATATAGGTATATTTACTTAATGAAGCACAAGTCTGAAACATTTGAAAAGTTCAAGCGATTTCAGAGTGAAGTTAAGAATCATCATAACAATAAGATCATGTTCCTACGATCTGATAAAAAGGGGATTTTCTGAGTTATGAGTTTGGCAATCACTTAAGACATTGTGGAATTGTTTCACAGTTGAAGCCACCTGGAACACCACTGGGTTATGGTGCGTCCGGACGTCGTGATCGAACCTTATGAGATATGGTGCGATCTATGATGTCTCTTATTGATCTACCATTTTCATTTTGAGGTTATGTGTTAGAGACAGCTGTATTCACTTTAGATATGACACCATCTAAGTCCGTTGAGACGACATCATATGAACATTGGTTTGGCAAGAAACCAAAGTTGTCGTTTCTTAATGTTTGGGGCTGTGATGCTTAAGGCTTCAACTGGAGAAGCTCGAACCCAAAGCGGACAAACACATCTTCATAGGATAGCCAAAGGTGACAGTTGGGTACACCTTCTATCTCAGATCCGAGGGCAAATTGTTTGTCGCTAAGAACGGGTCCTTTCTCGAGAAGAAGTTTCTCTCAAAAGAATTGAGTGGGAGGAAGATAGAACTTGATGAGGTTGTCGAACCTTTACTTCAACCAGAGAGTGATGCAACACAGAAAGATGTTTTCTGTGGTGCCTACGTCTGTTGAATAGGAAGTTAATGATAGTGATCATGAAGCTTCAGATCAAGTTGCTATCGAACCTCGTAGGTCGACAAGGATATGTACTACTCCTAAGTGGTACGGTAATCCTGTCTTAGATATCATGTTGTTAGACAACAATGAACCTATGAGCTATGGAGAAGCGATGGTGGGCCCGTATTCTGAGAAATGGTTAGAAACCATGAAATCTGAGATAGGATGCATATATCAGAACAACGTATGGACTTTGGTGGACTTGCCCGATGATCGGCAAGCCATTGAGATAAATGGATATTTAAGAAGAAGACGGACGTGGGCGGTAATGTTACCGTCTATGAAGCTCGACTTGTGGGAAAGAGTCTTTTCACAAGTTCAAGGAGTTGACTACGATGAGAATTTCTCACCCGTAGCGATGCTTAAGTCCGTCGGAATCATGTTAGCATTAGCGGTATTTTTCGATTATGAAATCTTACAGATGGATGTCAAAACAAGTTTTCTTACCAGTTTTCGTAAGAAAAGTTGTATGTGATACAATAAAAGGTTTTGACAATCCTAAGGATGCTAAAAGGTATGCTGGCTCCAGCAATCCTTCTATGGACTAGAGCAAGCATCTCGGAGTCGGAATATATGTTTTGATGGAGTGATCAAAGCTTTTAGGTTTATACAATGTTTGCTAGAAACTTGTATTTACAAGAAAGTGAGTGGGAGCACTACAACATTTCTGATAAGTATATGTGTATGACATATTGTTGATCCGAAATAATGTAGAATTTCTAGAAAGCATAAACGGTTGTTTGAAGAGTGTTTTTCAAAGGAAGACCTGGATAAAGCTGATTACATATTAGGCATCAAGATCTATAGAGATAGATCAAGACGCCTGATGGTGCTTTCAAAGAACACACACCTTGACATGTTTTTGAAGGAGTTCAAAATAGATCAGTCAAAGAAGGGGTTCTCACCTGAGTTGTTAGGTGTGAAGTTGAGTAAGACTCAAAGCTTGACCACGGCAGAAGAAAGAGGAAGGACGAAGGTCGTCCCCTATGCTTTTGTCATAGGCTCTATACGGTATGCCATGCTGAAGTACCGCACCTGATGTGTGCCTTGCCACATGTCTGGCAAGAGGGTACAAAGGTGATCTAGGAGTAGATCACCAGATAGCAGTCAAAATTATCCTTAGAGGAATAAGGAAATGTTTCTCGGTTATGGAGGTCATAAAGAGTTTGACATAAAGAGTTACGTAGATGCAAGATTAACACCTATCCGGATAGCTCTGAGTAGAGATACCGGATATGTATAATGGAGCAACAATTTGGAATAGCTCCAAGTGGAATGTGGCAGCAGCATCTACGATATAAAGTTTTGCGAAATACATAGGGATCTGAATATGGCAAGACCCGATGACTACAACCTTTCTTACAAGCATAACATGATCAAACCCAGAACTCATTGAGTGTTAATCACATAGTGATGTGAACTAGATTATAGACTCTAGTAAACTCTTTGGATGTTGGTCACATGGCGATGTGACCTGTGAGTGTTAATCACATGGCAATGTGAACTAGATTATTGACTCTAGTGCAAGTGGGAGACTGTTGGAAATATGCCCTAGAGGCAATAATAAATTGGTTATTATTATATTTCCTTGTTCATGATAATCGTTTATTATCCATGCTAGAATTGTATTGATTGGAAACTCAGATACATGTGTGGATACATAGACAACACCATGTCCCTAGTAAGCCTCTAGTTGACTAGCTCATTGATCAATAGATGGTTACAGTTTCCTGACCATGGACATGGGATGTCGTTGGTAACGGGATCACATCATTCGGAGAATGATGTGGTGGACAAGACCCAATCCTAAGCCTAGCACAAGATCATGTAGTTCGTTTGCTAAAGCTTTTCTAATGTCAAGTATCATTTCCTTAGACCATGAGATTGTGCAACTCCCGGATACCGTAGGAGTGCTTTGGGTGTGCCAAACTTCACAACGTAACTGGGTGGCTATAAAGGTTCACTACAGGTATCTCCGAAAGTGTCTGTTGGGTTGGCACGAATCGAGACTGGGATTTGTCACTCCGTGTAACGGAGAGGTATCTCTGGGCCCACTCGGTAGGACATCATCATAATGTGCACAATGTGACCAAGGAGTTGATCACGGGATGATGTGTTACGGAACGAGTAAAGAGACTTGCCGGTAACGAGATTGAACAAGGTATCGGGATACCGACGATCGAATCTCGGGCAAGTACAATACCGCTGGACAAAGGGAATTGAATACGGGATTGATTGAATCCTCGACATCGTGGTTCATCCGATAAGATCATCGTGGAACATGTGGGAGCCAACATGGGTATCCAGATCCCGCTGTTGGTTACTGGCTGGAGAGTTGTCTTGGTCATGTCTGCATGGTTCCTGAACCCGTAGGGTCTACACACTTAAGGTTCGATGACGCTAGGGTTATTAGGAAGACTTGTATGTGATTACCGAATGTTGTTCGGAGTCCCGGATGAGATCCCGGATGTCATGAGGAGTTCCGGAATGGTCCGGAGGTAAAGATTTATATATGGAAAGTTGTTGTTTGGGTTCCGGGAAAAGTTCGGTTTTTTCCGGTATTGTACCGGGAAGCTTCCGGAGGATTCCGGAGGGGTTCGGAGGTCCGGAAAATGTTCCACCACGTCCAATACGGCAGCATGGGCTGTAGGGGGGCGCCCTAACCTTAATGGGCCAAGGGCACCAGCCCCCCCAAGGCCCATGCACATGGGAGAGGGGAAACCCTAAGGGGGAGGGCCTCCACTTGACTTGGGAGGCACTCCTCCCCCCTTGGCCGCCGCCCCCAACCCTAGATGGGATCTAGGGGGGCCGGCCCCCTTCTCCCCCACCTATAAATAGTGGAGGGGTGGGAGGGCGGCCACACCCTTGAACCTGGCGCAGCCCCTCCCCTCCAATACCTCTCCTCCTTCGCGTGAGATTGGCGAAGCCCTACCGGAGAACTGCCACTCCATCACCACCACGCCGTCGTGCTGCTGTTGGACTCTCTTTCTCAACCTCTCCCTCCTCCTTGCTGGATCAAGGCGTGGGAGACGTCTCCGTTCCGTACGTGTGTTGAACGCGGAGGTGCCGTCCGTTCGGCGCTAGGATCATCGGTAATTTGGATCACGACGAGTACGACTCCATCAACCCCGTTCACTTGAACGCTTCCGCTTAGCGATCTACAAGGGTATGTAGATGCACTCTCCTTCGCCTCGTTGCTAGATTACTCCATAGATTGATCTTGGTGATGCATAGAAAATTTTAAATTTCTGCTACGATCCCCAACACTCGTGTCCTTCCCGGACTGCTTCTTATTTTTCTAGTTTTCTAAATATTCCAAAACGGAAGAAAATTGCCATTAGAACTGTTTTGGAGTCGGTTTACTTACCGTACCATATACCTATTCCTTTTCGGAGTCTGAAACATTCCGGAAAGTGTCCCTTATGTATTCCTCCGGGGTTACGGTTTCAATAACATTGGTTTCAACATTTATGGGATTACCTAAGATATAATGCTTAATTCTTTAACCGTTCACCCCCTTCGGATTTGTGCCTTCGAAGTTGTTGATTTTTATGTCACCGGAATGATAGACCTCCTTGATAACGTAAGGACCTTCCCATTTAGAGAGAAGTTTTCCTGCAAAAAATCCTAAATGAGAGTTGTATAGCAATACATAATCACCACATTAAACTCATGCTTTTGTATCCTTTTATCATGCCATCTTTTAACTTTTTCTTTAAACAACTTGGCATTTTTGTAGGCTTGGGTTCTCCATTCATCGAGTGAGCTAATATCAAATAACCTCTTCTCACCGGCAAGTTTAAAATCATAATTGAGCTCTTTAATAGCCCAATATGCCTTGTGTTCTAGGTCAAGAGGTAAGTGACATGTTTTTCCATAAACCATTTTATACGGAGACATACCCATAGGATTTTTATATGCAGTTCTATAGGCCCATAATGCATCATCAAGTTTCTTGGACCAATTCTTTCTAGATCTATTAACAGTCTTTTGCAAAATTAATTTGAGCTCTCTATTACTCAATTCTACTTGACCACTAGACCGAGGGGTGATAAACAGATGCAATTCTATGATTAACATCATATTTAGCAAGCATTTACGAAAAGCACCATGAATAAAATGTGAACCACCATCAGTCATTAAATATCTAGGGACTCCAAATCTTGGAAAAATAACTTCTTTAAGCATTTTAATAGAAGTGTTATGATCAGCGCTACTAGTTGGAATAGCTTCTACCCACTTAGTAACGTAATCAACAGCAACTAAAATATGTGTATATCCATTAGAGCTAGGAAAAGGTCTCATATAGTCAAAGCCCCAAACATCAAATGGTTCAATAACGAGTGAATAGTTCATAGGCATTTCTTGGCGTCTACTAATATTACCAATTCTTTGACATTCATCACAAGATAAGACAAACTTACGAGCATCTTTGAAGAGAGTAGGCCAATAAAAACCAGATTGCAATACCTTATGTGCAGTTCTATCTCCAGCATGGTGTCCTCCATAAGCTTCGGAGTGACACTTGCGTAGGATCTGTTCCTGTTCATGCTCAGGCACACAACGTCTAATAACACCATCTACTCCTTATTTATAAAGATGTGGGTCATCCCAAAAGTAATGTCTCAAATCATAGAAGAACTTTTTCTTTTGCTGGTATGTGAAACTAGGTGGTATGAATTTGGGAACAATGTAATTAGCATAATCAGCATACCATGGAGCAGTATGAGAAGCATTTATGACATTTAATTGCTCATCAGGAAAGCTATCATCAAGAGGTAGTGGGTCATCAAGCATATTTTCTAACCTAGACAAGTTGTCTGCAACGGGGTTCTCAGCTCCCTTTCTATCAACAATATGTAAATCAAATTATTGTAGCAAGAGAACCCATCTAATAAGTCTAGGTTTAGCATCTTTCTTTTCCATAAGATATTTAATAGCAGCATGATCAGTGTGAATAGTTACTTTAGAATCAACAATATAAGGTCTAAACTTATCACAAGAAAATACAACTGCTAGGAATTCTTTTTCAGTAGTAGCATAATTTCTTTGAGCATTTTCTAGGGTTTTACTAGCATATTGAATAACGTTTAATTTCTTATCAACTCTTTGCCCTAGAACAGCACCTGCAACATAATCACTAGCATCATACATAATTTCAAAGGGTAAATTCCAATCAGGTGGCTGAACAATAGGTACAGAGATCAATGCTTTCTTAAGTATTTCAAATGCTTCTACACAATCATCATCAAAGACAAATGGTATATCTTTTTGTAATAAATTAGTCAGAGGCCGAGAAATTTTGGAGAAGTCCTTAATGAACCTCCTATAAAACCCGGCATGACCAAGGAAACTTCTTATACCTTTGATGTCCTTGGGGCATGGCATCTTTTCAATAGCATCAACCTTGGCTTTATCAACTTCAATACCTCTTTCAGAAACTTTATGTTCAAGACAATACCTTCATTAACCATAAAGTGGCACTTTTCCCAATTCAAGACAAGATTAGTTTCTTCACATCTCTGCAAAACTCGATCAAGGTTACTCAAGCAATCATCAAAAGAAGATCCATAGACGGAGAAATCGTCCATGAAAACCTCACAAATCTTTTCACAAAAGTCAGAGAATATAGCCATCATGCATCTTTGAAAGGTAGCAGGTGCATTACATAAACCAAAAGGCATACGTCTATAAGAAAAAGTACCAAAAGGTCAAGTAAAAGTAGTCTTTGATTGATCTTTGGCTGACACAAGTATTTGAGAGAAACCAGAATAACCATCTAGAAAGCAAAAATGTGTATGTTTGGATAATCTTTCTAGCATTTGATCGATAAAAGGTAAGGGGTAATGATCATTTTTAGTGGCCTTATTTAATTTGCGGAAATCAATTACCATCCTATAACCTGTAATAATTCTTTGAGGAATCAATTCATATTTATCATTAGGAATGACAGTAATACCTCCCTTCTTAGGGACACAATGGACATGACTTACCCACTGACTATCAGCAACGGGATAGATTATACCTGCCTCAAGGAGCTTTAGTATTTCCTTTCTTACCACTTCTTTCATTTTAGGATTCAGCCGTCGTTGATGATCATGAACTGGTTTAGTATCTTCTTCCAAATTTATTTTATGTTGACATAGAGTGGGACTAATGCCCTTAAGATCATCAAGAGTATACCCAATAGCAGCACGGTGCTTCTTCAGAGTTTTCAATAATCTCTCTTCCTCATGCTCTGAAAGGTTAGCACTAATAATAGCAGGATATATCTTTTTGTCATCAAGATAAGCATATTTAAGAGTATCAGGCAACAATTTAAGCTCAAACACAGGATCACCCTTGGGTGGAGAAGGATCCCCTAGGATTTCAACAGGCAAATTGTGTTTCAGAATAGGTTCCTATTTAAAGAATACTTCATCTATTTCCCTTCTTTCATTCATAAACATATCATTTTCATGGTCTAGCAAATATTGTTCTAAAGGATCACTAGGAGGTACGACAATAGAAGCAAGACCAATATTTTCATCCTTACTAGGTAATTCTTCTTCACGGTGTTGTCTACTAAATTTAGAGAAATTAAATTCATGAGACATATCATATAAACCGATAGTAACAACATCCTTTTTGCAATCTATCTTAGCATTAACAGTGTTTAAGAAGGGTCTACCAAATATAATGGGACAAAAGCTATCTTGTGGGGAACCAAGAACAAGAAAATCAGCAAGATATTTAGTTTTCCCACACAAGACTTCAACATCTCTAACAATTCCCATTGGTGAAATAGTGTCTCTATTGGCAAGTTTAATTGTGACATCAATATTTTCTATCTCAGCAGGTGCAATATCATGCATAATTTCTTTGTATAAGTCGTAAGGTATTGCACTAGCACTAGCACCCATATCACATAAGCCATGATAACAATGATCTCCTATTTTAACAGAAATAACAGGCATGCCTACCACAGGTCTGTTTTTCTCTTTAGCACTAGGTTTAGCAATTCTAGCAGTCTCATTAAGGAAATGAATAGCATGCCCATCAATATTATCAGACAAGAGATCTTTAACAATAGCAATATTAGGTTCAACTTTAACTTGCTCAGGAGGTGTATAAGTTTTAATATTGCTTTTACGAACCACAATTGAAGCTTTAGCATGATCCTTTATCCTAACAGGGAAAGGTGGTTTCTCAACATAAGAAGTAGGAACAATAGGATCATTATAAGTGATAGTATTTTCTTCAACTTTAATAGGTGCAGCTACTTTTACTTCTATGGGAGGATGATATTTAAACCACTTCTCCTTGGGGAGATCAACATAAGTAGCAAAAGATTCACAGAAAGAAGCTACTATCTCAGAGTCAAGTCCATATTTAGTGCTAAATTTACGGAAAACATCGGTATCCATAAAAGATTTAACACAATCAAACTTAGGTGTCATACCTGACTCCTTACCTTCGTCGAGGTCCCAATCTTCAGAGTTTCATTTAATTCTTTCCAATAAATCCCATTTGAATTCAATAGTCTTCGTCATAAAAGAGCCAGCACAAGAAGTATCGAGCATGGTGCGATTGTTATCAGAAAGCCGAGCATATAAATTTTGAATAATCATTTCTCTTGAGAGCTCATGATTGGGGCATGAATATAACATTGATTTAAGCCTCCCCCAAGCTTGAGCGATGATTTCTCCTTCGCGAGGCCAAAAATTATATATATATATATAATTGCGATCACGATGAACAAGATGCATAGGATAAAACTTCTGATGAAATTCCAATTTCAATCGTTTGTAGTTCCATGACCCCGTATCATCACATAGCCTATACCATGTCAATGCATCTTCCTTTAAAGATAAAGGGAAGACCTTCTTCTTAATAACATCTCCGGGTACACCTGCAAGCTTAAATAATCCACAAACTTCATCAACATATATTATGTGCTCATCAGGATGCATTGTTCCATCTCCTGCAAAAGGATTAGCTAGCAGTTTTTCTATCATACCCGAAGGAATTTCAAAGCAAACATTTTCATTTTCATTTTCATTTTCAGTAGGTTTAGTAGGTTGAGGAGAAACTCTTTGCTCTACTGGTCGGGGTGAAGATACCCCGAACAAGCCCCTCAGAGGATTACTTTCCATAGTAACAAGTGACAGTAAATTTCAGCACACTATATAAATGTTTCCATATCAAATTCCAGCTACCAAAGGCGCTTCACTCCCCGGCAACGGCGCCAGAAAAGAGTCTTGATGACCCACAAGTATAGGGGATCTATCGTAGTCCTTTCGATAAGTAAGAGTGTCGAACCCAACGAGGAGCAGAAGGAAATGATAAGCGGTTTCCAGCAAGGTATTCTCTGCAAGTACTAAAATAAGTGGTAACAGATAGTTTTGTGATAAGATAATTTGTAACAAGCTACAAGTAACAAAAGTAAATACAGTGCAGCAAGGTGGCCTAATCCTTTTTGTAGCAAAGGACAAGCCTGGACAAACTCTTATATAGAGAAAAGCGCTCCCGAGGACGCATGGGAATATTGTCAAGCTAGTTTTCATCACGTTCATATGATTCGCGTTCGGTACTTTGATAATTTGGTATATGGGTGGACCGGTGCTTGGGTACTGTCCTTACTTGGACACGCATCCCACTTATGATTAACATCTATTGCAAGCATCCACAACTACAACAAAAGTATTAAGGTAAACCTAACCATAGCATGAAACGTATGGATCCAAATCAGCCCCTTACGAAGCAACGCACAAACTAGGGTTTAAGCTTCTGTCACTCTAGCAACCCATCATCTACTTATTACTTCCCAATGCCTTCCTCTAGGCCCAATTAATGGTGAAGTGTTATGTAGTCGACGTTCACATAACACCACTAGAGGAGAGACAACATACATCTCATCAAAATATCGAACGAATACCAAATTCACATGACTACTAATAGCAAGACTTCTCCCATGTCCTCAGGAACAAATGTAACCACTCAAAAAGCATATTCATGTTCATAATCAGAGGGGTATTAATATGCATATAGGATCTGCACATATGATCTTCCACCAAATAAACCAACTAGCATCAACTACAAGGAGTAATTAATACTACTAGCAACCTACTAGTACCAATCCTGGACTTGGAGACAAGAATTGGATACAAGAGATGAACTAGGGTTTTGAGAGGTGATGGTGCTGGTGAAGATGTTGATGGAGATTGCCCTCTCCCGATGAGAGGAGCGTTGGTGATGACGATGGCGATGATTTCCCCCTCCCGGAGGGAAGTTTCCTCGGCAGAACAGCTCCGCAGAACCCTAGATTGGTTCCACCAAGGTTCTGCCTCGTGGCGGCGGAGTTTCGTCCGAGAAGATGGCTTATGATTTTTTTCTCATCGAAAGACTCCATATAGCAGAAGATGGCCATCGGAGGGTGATGTCTACTACACAACCTTCTTCTTGTAGACGTTGTTGGGCCTCCAAGTGCAGAGGTTTGTAGGACAGTAGCAAATTTCCCTCAAGTGGATGACCTAAGGTTTATCAATCCATAGGAGGCGTAGGATGAAGATGGTCTCTCTCAAGCAACCCTGCAACCAAATAACAAAAAGTCTCTTGTGTCCCCAACACACCCAATACAACGGTAAATTGTATAGGTTCACTAGTTCGGCGAAGAATGGTGAAACAAGTGGTATATGGATAGTAGATAAAGGTATTTGTAATCTGAAATTATAAAAACAGCAAGGTAGCAAGTGATAAAAGTGAGCGTAAACGGTATTGCAATGCGTTGAAACAAGGCCTAGGGTTCATACTTTCACTAGTGTAAGTTCCCTCAACAATACTAACATAATTGAATCATAAAACTATCCCTCAACATGCAACAAAGAGTCACTCCAAAGTCACTAATAGCGGAGAACGAGCGAAGAGATTATGGTAGGGTACGAAACCACCTCAAAGTTATTCTTTCCAATCAATCCGTTGGGCTATTCCTATAAGTGTCACAAACAGCCCTAGAGTTCGTACTAGAATAACACCTTAAGATACAAATCAACCAAAACCCTAATGTCACCTAGATACTCCAATGTCACCTCAAGTATCAGTGGGCATGATTATACGATATGCATCACACAATCTCAGATTCATCTATTCAACCAACACATAGAACCTCGAAGAGTGCCCCAAAGTTTCTACCGGAGAATCACGACGAAAACGTGTGCCAACCCCTATGCATAGGTTCATGGGCGGAACCCGCAAGTTGATCACCAAAACATACATCAAGTGAATCACGTGATATCCCATTGTCACCACAGATATCCACGGCAAGACATACATCAAGTGTTCTCAAGTCTTTAAAGACTCAATCCGATAAGATTACTTCAAAGGGGAAACTCGATTCATTACAAGAGAGAAGAGGGGGGAGAAAACATCATAGGATCCAAATATAATAGCAAAGCTCGCGATACATCAAGATCGTATCACCTCAAGAACACGAGAGAGAGAGAGAGATCAAACACATAGCTACTGGTACATACCCTCAGCCCCGAGGGAGAACTACTCCCTCCTCGTCATGGAGAGCACCGGGATGATGAAGATGGCCACCGGAGAGGGATTGCCCCCTCCGGCAGGGTGCCGGAACGGGTCTAGATTGGTTTTCGGTGGCTACGGAAGCTTATGGCGGCGGAACTCCCGATCTATCCTCCGTTTTGGAAGTTTTAGGTTTCGTAGGTATATATGGGTGCAGGAGGTACATCGATGGACCGAAGGGGGGGCCACGAGGCAGGGGGGCGCGCCCCAGGGGGGTGGGCGCGCCCCCTACCCTCGTGAGCTCCTCCTTCATCTTCTGACGTAGGGTCCAAGTCTATCCGGTAGGTTTCCTTCCAAAAATAACTTCTCCAGTTGATTTCGTTCCGTTTCGACTCCGTTTGATATTCATTTTCCTCGAAACACTGAAATAGGCATAAAACAACAAATCTAGGTGGGGCCTCCGGTTAATAGGTTAGTCCCAAAAATAATATAAAAGTGGAAAATAAAGCCCAATATTGCCTAAAACAGTAGATAATATAGCATGGAGCGATAAAAAATTATAGATACGTTGGAGACGTATCAAGCATCCCCAAGCTTAATTCCTGCCCGTCCTCGAGTAGGTAAGTGATAAAAAGGTAATTTTTGATGTGGAATGCTAGTTGGCATAATTTCAATGTAATTCTTCTTACTTGTGATATGAATATTCAGATTCGAAAGATTCAAGATAAAAGTTCATATTGACATAAAAATAATAATACTTCAAGCATACTAACTTAAGCAATTATGTCTCTTCAAAATAACATGGCCAAAGAAAGTTATCCCTACAAAATCATATAGTCTGGCTATGCTCTATCTTCACCACACAAAATATTTAAATCATGCACAACCCCGATGACAAGCCAAGCAATTGTTTCATACTTTTGATGTTCTCAAACTTTTTCAATCTTCACGCAATACATGAGCGTGAGCCATGGACATAGCACTATAGGTGGAATAGAATGGTGGTTGTGGAGAAGACAAAAAGGGGGAAGATAGTCTCACATCAACTAGGCGTATCAACGGGCTATGGAGATGCCCATCAATGGATATCAATGTGAGTGAGTAGGGATTGCCATGCAACGGATGCACTAGAGCTATAAATTTATGAAAGCTCAAAAGAAACAAAGTGGGTGTGCATCCAACTTGCTTGCTCACGAAGACCTAGGGAATTTTGAGGAAGCCCATCATTGGAATATACAAGCCAAGTTCTATAATGAAAGATTCCCACTAGTATATGAAAGTGACAACATATGAGACTCTCTATATGAAGAACATGGTGCTACTTTGAAGCACAATATATGAGACTCGCTATATCATGGTGCTACTTTGAAGCACAAGTGTGGTAAAAGGATAGTAGCATTGCCCCTTCTCTCTTTTTCTCTCATTTTTTAATTTTTTTTATTTTTTTATTTGGGCCTTCTCTTTTTTATGGCCTCTTTTCTATTTTTTTATTTGGGCTTCTTTGGCCTCTTTTATTTATTTATTTTCGTCCGGAGTCTCATTCCAACTTGTGGGGGAATCATAGTCTCCATCATCCTTTCCTCACTGGGACAATGCTCTAATAATGATGATCATCACACTTTTTATTTTTCTTACAACTCAAGAATTACAAATCGATACTTAGAACAAAATATGACTCTATATGAATGCCTCCGGCGGTGTACCGGGATGTGCAATGATGCATGAGTGACATGTATGAAAGAATTATGAATGGTGGCTTTGCCACAAATACGATGTCAACTACATGATCATGCAAAGCAATATGACAATGATGAAGCGTGTCATAATAATGGAATGGTGGGAAGTTGCATGGCAATATATCTCGGAATGGCTATGGAAATTCCATAATAGGTAGGTATGGTGGCTGTTTTGAGGAAGGTATATGGTGGGTGTATGGTACCAGCGAAACTTGCGCGGTACTAGAGAGGCTAGCAATGGTGGAAGGGTGAGAGTGCGTATAATCCATGGACTCAACATTAGTTATAAAGAACTCACATACTTATTGCAAAAATCTATTAGTTATCGAAACAAAGTACTACGCGCATGCTCCTAGGGGGATAGATTGGTAGGAAAAGACCATCGCTCGTCCCCGACCGCCACTCATAAGGAAGGCAATCAATAAATAAAGCATGCTCCGACTTCATCACATAACGGTTCACCATACGTGCATGCTACGGAAATCACAAACTTTAACACAAGTATTTCTCAAATTCACAACTACTCAACTAGCATGACTCTAATATCATCATCTCCATATCTCAAAACAATCATCAAGTATCAAACTTCTCTTAGTATTCAACACACTCATAAGAGAATTTTATTATTCTTGAATACCTAGCATATTAGGATTTTAAGAAAATTACCATGCTATTTAAGATTCTCAAAATAATATAAGTGAAGCATGATAGTTCATATATTTCTTCAAAATAAAACTACCACCATGCTCTAAAAGATATAAGTGAAGCACTAGAGCAAATGACAAACTACTCCGAAAGATATAAGTGAAGATCAATGAGTAGTCGAATAATTATGCAACTATGTGAAGACTCTCTAACATTTAATAATTTCAGATCTTGGTATTTTATTCAAACAGAAGGAAAATCAAAATAAAATGACATTCTAAGAATGGCAAACATCATGTGAAGAAGCAAAAACTTAGGATCAACCGGTACTAACCGATAGTTGTTGAAGAAGAAAGGTGGGATGCCAACGGGGGCATCCCCAAGCTTAGATGCTTGAGACTTCTTGAAATATTATCTTGGGGTGCCTTTGGCACCCCCAAGCTTGAGATTTTGTGTCTCCTTAATTCCTCTCATATCACGGTCTCCCTAAATCTCAAAAGCTTCATCCACACAAAACTCAATAAGGACTCGTGAGATAAGTTAGTATAAACCATTGCAAAAACCTTATCATACTCTACTGTAGAAAATCACTAAAATTATTATTCAACATTGCATACTAAATGCCTCTGAATATTTAATAGTCCTATCCTCAAATAGAATCATTAAAGAAGCAAACATATGCAAACAATGCAAACATAAAAGCAATCTGCCTAAACAGGATAGTCTGTAAAGAATGCAGCAACATCCATACTTCCCTAGCTCCAAAAATTATGAAATAAAATTCACACTGTATTAAATTTATCAGATATTAATATTAAAAAGGTTTCAACATTTTATCACATTCTGACTTTTCTAGGGAATTATTGCAACAGCGGTAAACTTTCTGTTTTCAAACAGCAACATGAAGACTTATAACATAGGCATAGTAAAGGCTATCAATGCCACTTTTATTGAAATAAAAGATGCAAAACATTGTTCTAAATAACAGCAAGCAAATTCTAACAAAATAAATTGACGCTCCAAGCAAAACACATATCATGTGGTGAATAAAAATATAGCTCCAAGTAAAGTTACCGATGAATGAAGACGAAAGAGGGGATGCCTTCCGGGGCATCCCCAAGCTTAGGCTCTTGGCTATCCTTGAATATTACCTTGGGGTGACTTGGGCATCCCCAATCTTATGCTCTTGCCACTCCTTATTCCATAGTCCATCGAATCCTTACCCAAAACTTGAAAACTTCACAACACAAAACTTAACAGAAAACTCGTATGCTCCGTTAGTATAAGAAAATAAATCACCACTTCAAGGTACTGTAATGAACTCATTCTTTATTTATATTGGTGTTAAACCTACTGTATTCCAACTTCTCTATGGTTGATACCCTCCGATACTACTCATAGATTCATCAAAATAAGCAAACAACACGATGAAAACAGAATCTGTCAAAAACAGAACAGTCTGTAGTAATCTGGATCAAACATATACTTATGGAACTTATAAAATTCTCAAATAAATTGCTGGACCTGAGGAATTTATCTATTAATAATCTTAAAAAATAATTAACTAAATATCACTCTCCAAATAAAAATGGCAGCAATTCTCGTGAGCGCTAAAGTTTCTGTTTTTTACAGCATGATCAACAAGACTTTCCCCAAGTCTTCCCAAAGGTTCTACTTGGCACAAACACTAATTAAAAGCATAAAACCACATCTAAACAGAGGCTAGATGAATTATTTATTACTAAACAGGAACAAAAAGCAAGGAACAAAAATAAAGTTGGGTTGCCTCCCAACAAGCGCTATCGTTTAACGCCCCTAGCTAGGCATGATGATTTCAATGATGCTCACAGAAAGGATAAGAATTGAAACATAAAGAGAGCATCATGAAGAATATGACTAGCACATTTAAGTCTAACCCACTTCCTATGAATAGGGATTTTGTGAGCAAACAACTTGTGGGAACAATAATCAACTAGCATAGGAGGGTAAAACAAGCATAACTTCAAAACTTTAAGCACATAGAGAGGAAACTTGATATTATTGCAATTCCTACAAGCATAAGTTCCTCCCTCATAATAATTTTCAGTAGCATCATGAATGAATTCAACAATATAACCAGCACATAAAGCATACTTTTCATGATCTACAAGCATGCAAAATTTACTACTCTCCACATAAGCAAAATTCTTCTCATGAATAATAGTGGGAGCAAACTCAACAAAATAACTATCATGTGATTGAAAATTAAGATCAAGATGACAAGTTTCATGGTTATCATTATTCTTTAAAGCATACATGTCATCACAATAATCATCATAGATAGGAGGCATGCTTTCATCATAATAAATTTGCTCATTAAAACTTGGGGGACAACAAATATCATCTTCATCAAACATAGCTTCCCCAAGCTTGTGGCTTTGCATATCATTAGCATCATGGATATTCAAGGAATTCATACTAAAAACATTGCAATCATGCTCATCATTCAAAGATTTAGTGCCAAACATTTTATGGATTTCTTCTTCTAGCACTTGAGCACAATTATCCTTTCCATCATACTCACGAAAGATATTAAAAAGGTGAAGCGTATGAGACAAACTCAATTCCATTTTTTTATAGTTTTCTTTTATAAACTAAACTAGTGATAAAACAAGAAAGTAAAAGACTCGATTGCAAGATCTAAAGATATACCTTCAAGCACTAACCTCCCCGGCAACGGCGCCAGAAAAGAGCTTGATGTCTACTACACAACCTTCTTCTTGTAGACGTTGTTGGGCCTCCAAGTGCAGAGGTTTGTAGGACAGTAGCAAATTTCCCTCAAGTGGATGACCTAAGGTTTATCAATCCGTAGGAGGCATAGGATGAAGATGGTCTCTCTCAAGCAACCCTGCAACCAAATAACAAAAAGTCTCTTGTGTCCCCAACACACCCAATACAACGGTAAATTGTATAGGTGCACTAGTTCGGCGAAGAGATGGTGAAACAAGTGGTATATGGATAGTAGATAAAGGTATTTGTAATCTGAAATTATAAAAACAGCAAGGTAGCAAGTGATAAAAGTGAGCGTAAACGGTATTGCAATGCGTTGAAACAAGGCCTAGGGTTCATACTTTCACTAGTGTAAGTTCCCTCAACAATACTAACATAATTGAATCATAAAACTATCCCTCAACATGCAACAAAGAGTCACTCCAAAGTCACTAATAGCGGAGAACGAGCGAAGAGATTATGGTAGGGTACGAAACCACCTCAAAGTTATTCTTTCCAATCAATCCGTTGGGCTATTCCTATAAGTGTCACAAACAGCCCTAGAGTTTGTACTAGAATAACACCTTAAGATACAAATCAACCAAAACCCTAATGTCACCTAGATACTCCAATGTCACCTCAAGTATCCGTGGGCATGATTATACGATATGCATCACACAATCTCAGATTCATCTATTCAACCAATACATAGAACCTCAAAGAGTGCCCCAAAGTTTCTACCGGAGAATCACGACGAAAACGTGTGCCAACCCCTATGCATAGGTTCATGGGCGGAACCCGCAAGTTGATCACCAAAACATACATCAAGTGAATCACGTGATATCCCATTGTCACCACAGATATCCACGGCAAGACATACATCAAGTGTTATCAAGTCTTTAAAGACTCAACCCGATAAGATTACTTCAAAGGGGAAACTCGATTCATTACAAGAGAGAAGAGGGGGGATAAAACATCATAGGATCCAAATATAATAGCAAAGCTCGCGATACATCAAGATCGTATCACCTCAAGAACACAAGAGAGAGAGATCAACACATAGCTACTGGTACATACCCTCTGCCCTGAGGGAGAACTACTCCCTCCTCGTCATGGAGAGCAACGGGATGATGAAGATGGCCACCGGAGAGGGATTGCCCCCTCCGGCAGGGTGCCGGAACGGGTCTAGATTGGTTTTCGGTGGCTACGGAGGCTTCTGGCGGCGGAACTCCCGATCTATCCTCCGTTTTGGAAGTTTTAGGTTACTTAGGTATATAAGGGTGCAGGAGGTACATCGGTGGACCGAAGTGGGGGGGGCACGAGGCAGGGGGGCGCGCTCCCTACCCTCGTGAGCTGCTCCTTCATCTTCTGACGTAGGGTCCAAGTCTATCCGGTAGGTTTCCTTCCAAAAATAACTTCTCCAGTTGATTTCGTTCCGTTTCGACTCCGTTTGATATTCCTTTTCCACGAAACACTGAAATAGGCATAAAACAACAAATCTGGGCTGGGCCTCCGGTTAATAGGTTAGTACCAAAAATAATATAAAAATGGAAAATAAAAGCCCAATATTGCCTAAAACAGTAGATAATATAGCATGGAGCAATCAAAAATTATAGATACGTTGGAGACGTATCAGAGGGCCACCAGCGGGCCCACGAGGTAGGGGGCGCGCCCCCTCCCTCGTGGGCAGGGTGTGGCCCCCCTGGTGAACTTCTTGCGCTCAGTATTTTTATATATTCTGAAAACGTCTTCCGTGAAGTTTCAGGACTTTTGGAGCTGTGCACAATAGGTCTCTAATATTTGCTCCTTTTCCAGCCCAGAATCCCAGCTGCCGGCATTCTCCCTCATTATGTAAACCCTGTAAAATAAGAGATAATAGGCATAGGTATTGTGACATAATGTGTAATAACAGCCCATAATGCAATAAATATCGGTATAAAAGCATGATGCAAAAGGGACGTATCAGCCTCGTGCTCCTTCTTCACGGGAAGAAGCGCCGGCTTGGATGTAACGCCCGGATAATCATGCTACAGTAATCCCACGTTAATGATGCCATGTCATATCGATTACTGCTGATAATCTCGCGTTAGTTCGAAACAGATTCAAATTCAAAATTTGAATTAAAGTTAAAACAATTAAAGTTTTCAAAAGTCAAAAAAAATGTTCATTGTGTTGAAAATATTCAATAAGAAATTTTGATGAATTAGCCAACCTCATTTGAATTATTAAAATGCCCTTAACAAATTAATATGTGGTCCAACAACACATAACTTGGCCATTTTGAAATCTAAAATAATTATCCTTTTCCAAATATTCTACAGACTTGTGTGTGGCTCAACAATATTGCCCTGGATTTTTGTGCGAAGTTTCCCCTTCGACTAAATTCATTTGGTCACTAAATTAAAATGAAGAGTAATAAAGAAATAAAGAAAACCAGAAAAGACTAGCTAAAGGAAAATATAAAAGAGGAGGACCTACTCTACTGGAAGTTTTGGCCCATCTAGCACCATAGCAGGCCCAGCCCACGCTGGCCTCCTTCTCCCTCCAGCTACAGGAGGCAGAGAGATCGTGGCGTGCATCCATGGCGCCTTGGCCATGGATGACCTCCACGTCGCCCTCCCCACGACCTATATAGATGTCGACCGAAACCCTAGAGCACTCCCTTTCTTCCCCCCCCCCAATCCCCCCTCCCCCCTACCTCTACTGCTCGAATTCGAGCTCGGAAGATCCGCGGTCATCGCTGCCTCGCCCTTGATTGACGCGTCCACCTGCCTCCCCGACGGGCGGGAGCGGATCCGGGAGGTTCGCCGTGCTCATCCGTGTCTCTTCCGGGCATCGGAGCAAGTAGGGTGCCACGTAGCCGTCGCCATCCCCGGTCTTCTCCGCCACGGTAATCATCGTCCGCCGTCGACCCCCACTATTCTGGTCCACCCCAACCCTCTCCGACCTTGTCCCCGGCTCCGCGGTGAGCCCCTCCTCCAGGTCCCCACTTACCCTTAGCGTTCCATCGTCGTTTAGCCGCCGCCCCCGCACTTCGGCTTCCGTGGCCGGACCGTCGGAGCTCCGCATCCGCTAGCCCTGCCTACGCACCTTCCTTGCCTAGGTCGCGCTTTGGCCGTGTGTGCCCGCGTCACGTGCGCCCTGGTCTAGCGCCACGCCGGCGCCCGCCTATGTGAGCCACCGCACCGCCCGACCTTGCTGCCCCGTCGTTTGTCGCCTCCCTGCGTGCGTGCTACCGATGCTCTTGGCGCGAGCTGCTGCTAAACGCTATTGCTGCCCCCGGCCCTGACTCCTACTCTAGATGCACTGCTGCCTGCTGCTTCTGCTGCTACCCGGTACTGCTGCTGTGCCGCCAGCCGCCCCGCTTGATGCCGCCCGCCGCGCCTGCTTCGGCCGCCACCGTGCGCAACGCCGAACCCCGCGCTACTCACGGCCTCGCAGCCCGTCCGCTCCCGTCGGCTTGCTGCGCCCGCCAAGGCCGCCGCCGCCCGGGGCCTCCCCTTGCTCCCCGCCCCCGGTCGCTGCTGGGCGAGGCCGCCGGTACCTTGTGCTCGCACGAGCCGAGCCGACCTTTCCCTCTTGTCTTAGCGCTAACAGCCCCCACTCGGGTGGCTTCCGTAACCGCTAGCGCCCGCCCCGCTATGCCCCCCTGGGCCTATGGCAGACGAGGTCCATGGCCCAGAATATGTTTTTTTTAAATAATAGTAATTAAAAAACATTTAAAATATTAATTAATTATCTTAATTAATTCTGTTTAATAAACTAATTAACTAGTTAATTAACTAAACAGTGTATGACAAGGGGCCCCATTAAACCGTTGACTAGTCAAACGTGGACCAGTCAACTGCTGACTGGCCCCACCTGTCAGCCTCATGCACATTCTGGCTGGGTACACTTTTGGGTACCCATGGCCATTTTACTATTTAATTTGATTTATTAATTAAATCCAGGAATTCTAGAATATTGTTAAAACTTTAGAAAATCATATAAAATAAACCGTAACTCGGATGAAAAAGTTTTATACATGAAAGTTGCTCAGAACAACGAGACGAGTCCGAATATGCAGCCCGTTTGTCCGCCACACATCCCTAGCATAGCGAACACGCAACTTTCTCCCTTCGGTTCATCTGTCCGAAAATGCAGAACACCGGGGATACTATCCCGGATGTTTTCCCCCTTCACCGGTATTACCTATCCCTACGTTACGTCACCCCTAGCACAGCGGATTTCTGCATCTTTCTTTGTGTTACATTTGATTGCTCTGTTATTTATTGTGTTCCCCCTCCGTCACTTATTTCCGGTAGACTCCGAGACCGCTACCGATGTCCGTGTGTTCGACTACATCGAAGACGACCCCTCCTTCTTGCCAGAGCAACCAGGCAAGCCCCCCTTGATCACCAGATATCGCCTATTCTTCTCTATACTGCTTGCATTAGATTAGTGTAGCATGTTACTGCTTTTAGTTAATCCTATACTGCTGCATAGCCTGTCCTGATGGGGAACGTAGCAATAATTCAAAATTTTCCTACGTGTCACCAAGATCAATCTATGGAGTCATCTAGCAATGAGGGAGGAGTGGATCTACATACCCTTGTAGATCGCGTGCGGAAGCGTTCAAGAGAACGGGGTTGATGGAGTCGTACTCGTCGTGATCCAAATCACCGATGATCCTAGCGCCGAACGGACGGCACCTCCGCGTTCAACACACGTACGGAGCAGCGACGTCTCCTCCTTCTTGATCCAGCAAGGGGGGAGGAGAGGTTGATGGAGATCCAGCAGCACGACGGCGTGGTGGTGGAAGTAGCGGGATTCCAACAGGGCTTCGCCAAGCGCTGCGGGAGGAGGGAGATGTGTCATGGGAGGGAGAGGGAGGCGCCAGGGCTTGGGTTAGGCTGCCCTCCCTTCCCCCCACTATATATAGGGCCAAGAGAGAGGGGGGGGGCAGCCTTGGCCCTTCCTCCAAGGAAGGGTGCGGCCAGGGAGGAGTCCATCCTCCCCAAGGCACCTAGGAGGTGCCTTCCCCCTTTAGGACTCTTCCTTTCCCTTATCTCTTGGCGCATGGGCCTCTTGGGGCTGGTGCCCTTGGCCCATATAGGCCAAGGCGCACCCCCTACAGCCCATGTGGCCCCCGGGGCAGGTGGCCCCACCCGGTGGACCCCCGGGACCCTTTCGGTGGTCCTGGTACAATACCGGTGACCCCGAAACTTGTCCCGATGGCCGAAATAGCACTTCCTATATATAATTCTTTACCTCCGGACCATTCCGGAACTCCTCGTGACGTCCGGGATCTCATCCGGGACTCCGAACAACTTTCGGGTTACCGCATACTAATATCTCTATAACCCTAGCGTCACCGAACCTTAAGTGTGTAGACCCTACGGGTTCGGGAGACACGTAGACATGACCGAGACAACTCTCCGGCCAATAACCAACAGCGGGATCTGGATACCCATGTTGGCTCCCACATGTTCCACGATGATCTCATCGGATGAACCACGATGTCGAGGATTCAATCAACCCCGTATTCAATTCCCTTTGTCCAGCGGTATTGTACTTTCCCGAGATTCGATCGTCGGTATCCCGATACCTTGTTCAATCTCGTTACCGGCAAGTCTCTTTACTCGTTCCATAACACATCGTCCCGTGATCAACTCCTTGATCACATTGTGCACATTATGATGATGTCCTACCGAGTGGGCCCGGAGATACCTCTCCGTTACACGGAGTGACAAATCCCAGTCTCGATTCGTGCCAACCCAACAGACACTTTCGGAGATACCTGTAGTGAACCTTTATAGCCACCCAGTTACATTGTGACGTTTGGCACACCCAAAGCACTCCTACAGTATCCGGGAGTTGCACAATCTCATGGTCTAAGGAAATGATACTTGACATTAGAAAAGCTTTAGCAAACGAACTACACGATCTTGTGCTAGGCTTAGGATTGGGTCTTGTCCATCACATCATTCTCCTAATGATGTGATCCCGTTACCAATGACATCCAATGTCCATGGTCAGGAAACTATAACCATCTATTGATCAACGAGCTAGTCAACTAGAGGCTTACTAGGGACATGGTGTTGTCTATGTATCCACACATGTATCTGAGTTTCCTATCAATACAATTCTAGCATGGATAATAAACGATTATCATGAACAAGGAAATATAATAATAACCAATTTATTATTGCCTCTAGGGCATATTTCCAACACGAGGGCTCCACGAGGGTGGAGGGCGCGCCCTACCCTACTAGGCGCGCCCCCTACCTCATGGGCACCTCGTGTGCTCTCCGGACTCCGTTTTCTTACGCGTTACGTATTTTGGTCGGTAAAAATTCATTATATAAGCTCTTGGGGGTTTTGACTCCCGTATCACGCAATTACCCTCTGTTTGTGTTTTGAGCTATTTTTCTGACAGATCCAGGACGTCATGTCATCTTCAAGTGCCCCCAAGGACCAGTTCTTCGAGAAGGTCATCAACCCCTACCTCGCGGAGGTGCTGCAACACCCTCAAACCATTGAGATGCGTGAGGGGTTGCTGCACATCCGCGATGTTGAGGGACCAAGCAAGACCGGAAGCACGGAGGCAAGGCTCGAGGCATTGGAGCAAGATGTTTTCAGGTGTCAGGAGATGGTGGAGCGTGGACTCGATTCCAATCACATTATGATCACGGAGTTCACCAACAACCACAAGCTGGACGTCAAGGACATTGGGGAGGCCATCTTCAAGCTTCATTAGAAAATCGAGCACCTCCAAGCCCAGATCTATGACCTGCAAAATCAAAACTGTGAGTATGAATATAGATTCAAGAGGATGAGTTTGGCTGAAGATTTAAGGTTTCAGGAGACTCGATCATCCTTCTATGATGGTGAGCCTATGCCTTGGAAGAAGGACGACAAGCCTACACCATCAACAAAATCATCACCTGCTCCACCAACAAAGAAGAATTGAGTATCTGGTATGGGCACTCCCCTTGGCAATTGCCAAGCTTGGGGGAGTGCCCCGGTATCGTATCACCATCACTTTTATCTTTACCGTTTTTCTTAGTTCGATCCTTTTGGTAATATCTTGATCTAGTAGAATAAAAGTCTTTAGTATGATCTAGTTGTGAGTTTTGCTTTATGATCCCTCTATGTAATCGAGTCCGTGAGCTATATATAATAAAGATTAGTGTTGAGTCAAGGGCTTGATTATTTTGCCATGATCCTAAGTGAATAAAAGAAAAGAGAAATAAATAAAAAAGGAAACAAAAAGATTATATGGATCTTATGGAGAGTAATGAGCTCACATAGAAACAATATGATAAATAAAAGTTGTTGAGAGTTGACAAACATAGTTTTGGTCATCGTTGCAATTAATAGGAATTAATAAAGAAAGAGAGGTCTTCACATATAAATATACTATCTTGGACATCTTTTATGATTGTGAAGCACTCATTAAAATATGACATGCTAAAGAGTTGACGTTGGACAAGGAAGACAACGTAATGGGTTATGTTTTCTTACATCTGAGATAAATTATATTGTCATGGATCATCCAACATGGTTGAGCTTGCATTTCCCCCTCATGCTAGCCAAATTCATCGCACCAAGTAGAGATACTACTTGTGCTTCCAAATACCCTTAAACCAATTTTGCCATGAGAGTCCACCATACCTACCTATGGATTGAGTAAGATCCTCCAAGTAAGTTGTCATCGGTGCAAGCAATAAAAATTGTCCTCTAAATATGTATGACTTATTAGTGTGGGAGAAAATAAGCTTTATATGATCGTGTGATATGGAAGAAATAAAAGCGATAGACTACATAATAAAGGTCCATATCACGTTCTTTCACTTAAGATTTTGTGCATCCAACCATAAAAGCGCATGACAACCTCTGCTTCCCTCTGCGAAGGGTCTATCTTTTACTTTTATCTCCTACCTTGCATAAGAGTCATGGTGATCTTCACCCTTCCTTTTTACATTTTATCCTTTGGCAAGCACAGTATGTTGGAAATATCCTGGTATATATGGCTAATTGGATGTGAGTTTTCATGAACTATTATTGTTGACATTACCCTTGAGGTAAAACGTTGGGAGGAAAAACTATAAGCCCTCATCTTTCTTTGTGCCCGATTAAAACTCCATACCCATACGTATTGCGTGAGTGTCGGCAATTGTGAAAGACTATATGATAGTTGAGTATGTAGACTTGCTGAAAAGCTCTTATATATTGACTCTTTCCTATGTATGATAAATTGTAATTGCTCCAATGACTGAGATTATAGTTTGTTAGTTTTCAATGAAGTTTACGATTCATACTTGAAATTGTGATTGAATTATTACTCTAGCATAAGAAATTATATGACAAGAATTATGTAAGTTGTTATTCTAAGAACGATCATGATGTCCTCATGTCCGTATTTTACTTTTATCGACACCTCTATCTCTAAACATGTGGACATATTTTTCGATTTCGGCCAAGCGAGGTCTAAGCTTTGGGGAGTTGATACGTCCATTTTGCATCATGCTTTTATACCGACATTTATTGCATTATGGGCTGTTATTACACATTATGTCACAATACTTATGCCTATTCTCTCTTATTTTACAAGGTTTACATAAAGAAGGAGAATGCCGGCAGCTGGGATTCTGGGCTGGAAAAGGAGCAAATATTAGAGACCTATTCTACACAGCTTCAAAAGTCCTGAAACTTCACGGAAGACGTTTTCAGAATATATAAAAAATACTGAACGCAAGAAGTTCACCAAGGGGGCCACACCCTGCCCACGAGGGTGGGGGCGCGCCCTACCCCCTGGGAGCGCCCCCCTACCTTGTGGCCCCCCCTGGTGGCCCTCCGATGGCCATCTTCTGCTATATGAAGTCTTTCGATGAGAAAAAAAATCATAAGTCATCTTCTCGGACGAAACTCCGCCGCCACAAGGCGGAACCTTGGCGGAACCAATCTAGGGTTCTGCGGAGCTGTTCTGCCAGGGAAATTTCCCTCTGGGAGGGGGAAATCATCGCCATCGTCATCACCAACGCTCCTCTCATCGGGAGAGGCAATCTCCATCAACATCTTCACCAGCACCATCTCCTCTCAAAACCCTAGTTCATCTCTTGTATCCAATTCTTGTCTCAAGTCCGGGATTGGTACTAGTAGGTTGCTAGTAGTGTTAATTACTCCTTGTAGTTGATACTAGTTGGTTTATTTGGTGGAAGATCATATGTTCAGATCCTGTATGCATATTAATACCCCACCGATTATGAACATGAATATGCTTTGTGAGTAGTTACGTTTGTTCCTGAGAACATGGGAGAAGTCTTGCTATTAGTAGTCATGTGAATTTGGTATTCGTTCGATATTTTGATGAGATGTATGTTGTCTCTTCTCTAGTGGTGTTATGTGAACGTCGACTACATAACACTTCACCATTAATTGGGCCTAGAGGGAGGCATTGGGAAGTAATAAGTAGATGATGGGTTGCTAGAGTGACAGAAACTTAAATCCTAGTTTATGCGTTGCTTCGTAAGGGGCTGATTTGGATCCATATGTTTCATGCTATGGTTTACCTTAATATTTTTGTTGTAGTTGCGGATGCTTGCAATAGAGGTTAATCATAAGTGGAATGCTTGTCCAAGTAAGGATAGTACCCAAGCACCGGTCCACCCACATACCAAATTATCAAAGTACCGAACGTGAATCATATGAACGTGATGAAAACTAGCTTGACGATATTCCCATGTGTTCTCGGAAGCGCTTTTCTCTATATAAGAGTTTGCCCAGCCTTGTCCTTTGCTACAAAAAGGATTGGGCCACCTTGCTACACTTTATTTATTTTTGTTACTTGTAGCTCGTTACAAATTATCCTATCACAAAACTATCTGTTACCACTTATTTCAGTACTTGCAGAGAATACCTTACTGGAAACCGCTTATCATTTCCTTCTGCTCCTCGTTGGGTTCGACACTCTTACTTGTTGAAAGGACTACGATAGATCCCCTATACTTGTGGGTCATCAGAGGCCATGGCAGCCAACTATGAGATCGGCCTGAAATGGGTGCAGGACAACTACGTCCGGCAAGAGATGGAGCGCCAGCGCCGCGCCCTCAAGGAGATCGCCGCCCGGCGGTGCGGCCGCGAGGAGGGCGACGTCGTCATCCTCGACAGAGGCAACGAGGAGGCGCCCGGGTTGTCCAATCCCCCACGCATTGGCGACGCAGGTCAGGGCTGCAGCAAGGACAACGGCGGCATGCATGACGGCGCCGACGACGATGGCGGCGACTACACCCACTTCTACATACTCCTCGGGATGTAGAAGGGTGACGCGGCAGTGGCGGGCAGGTGGCAGTAGTAGTAGTTGTTGTCGTTTTTAAATTATGTTTTCAATTTATATAAATATCAATGAAATGCCTAAATTTTCTTCAAATGTGTGACTTGTTTAGCCGAGTTTTGGCCTGGTTTTATTTTTTTAAACGTTGTCTGGAGTGATCTTGGGGCGGCGGTTAGAAAAACCGGCTGCCCCTATGTCGATTTATTCGCCGGCGCGCTTTAGACGGCGCTATTTCAAGTCCCTAGAAGGATGAACGAGTGGAGATGCTCTTAGGTCAAACACATGCATGTGTATATAGAATTGGACATGCATGCGTACATAGAATTGCATGTCCAGTTGGTCTCTGATTTGGTCTCATCTCCATTCAATCGAGAAGCACACGTACGTTGCCAACAACCAGCGGTTTGCTCATCCGCGTCGCCAGGGTGCTGCATGTCTAAGCCGGCGGCTACGTCGCGTACAGGAGCCTGGCTCAGGACCGGAGCCTTGAGCCGAACGCTCTCCAAGTGCATGCACGCAGAGGAAGAGGAGGTAATATCGTAGAGTCATAAAATTTGCATTCGATGTTCAGTTTGATAGTAGATTTTTGAACATGTACACATACATATCATGTGCATGGGCCCACCTGTTAGTGAGGGATGGCTCTTGGTCAAGTTATTTTTGCACAAAACACCCCTATACTTTTTTTCATTTTTGGAAAAAGAGACCCGTGCGTTTTTCTATTTGCCGAATAGCCGATACAAAAGTTAAGACAAGAAATGACCGGATTTTGATTAATTAATAGAGCTCCATGATTCAGCGCAAAATTAAAAGCGGTACACGGGACCCGCGCTTACAATGCGATGCACCCTAGCGACTAACCCGTCAAGTTCTGATGTGAATTATGAATAACTAACGTACACTAGTAGAATGCCCGTGCGTTGCTACGGGCTATAATGCAAATACTTTAGGAAGCTGAACTCTTAGTCCAATTATGCCCCTTAATCAAAATTGTGTGCGTCTTAGGAGCTACTGTAGGTTTGCTCCTGTGGTTTCTGGCCGGTGGTTGGCATCTTATATTGAGATCAAAGCATCTTCTCTTTCGTTTTTCATTTTCTTTTCCAGTTACTTTATTTTCCCTATATGATTGGCATGCTCTCGCCCTTCTTCTATCAATGAAAACACAGCTCTCCTGGGCGTGCGATGGAGTGCGACGTACGTTGGCGTGTCTCCTTCGCACCGGACCTCACCGCGGCACGCACCGTCAACTTCGCCGACGAGGGGCTCTCCGGCTCGTGCTGATTGACCAGAAGGGGGTCACGGTGGATGCGCGCTATCTTCGTGAGGGCGAATGCATCGACATCGGGCAGATCATATCTTTCCCGTGCCATTTCGTGAGGGTACATGATCGGATTCCGGCGAACATCCCGGCGGTACACGGGGGCGCGGCTCGTTCCGGTGGGAACGGAGCGTATGCGCCGGGTCGACACGATGCGGGTCAGAGTTCCTGGGCCCCGGGCATCCTGGGTCCGCACCCGGGTGTGGTGCCGCCGCCCCCCGCGGATGAGAGACACGTGGATGGAGATCAGGGAATCCATGGCGGGGAGACCAGCGGTGCGTGGAGTACAAAACCCCGATCCCGTGCGGCTCGCCCCATTCTTGACCTAGACGCTGCCCTCTCTCATCTCTGGGCGGCACCACGAAACCCTAGATCGAAAATCTCGCCCTCCTTCCAGTGGTGGGAGGGAAAGATTGGAGGTGACCACAGATCGTTCGCGGAGGTGGTAGCTTCTTCCCCAAGAGCTCCGGCGATGGAGGAACAAGGCGGCCGCGGCTTCCGCAGGAATCGGCACGAGGGCTTCGGATCTGGACGGGTGGGGCGCGGCGCGGGTCGCTTCGATCGGGGGCACGGGAGAGGCCGCTTCTCCTGGTCCAGGGAGGCGGACGGCGACAACCACTCCACCAACAAACAAGCGGTGTCGGCGACGGACGACACCGAGCGCTGGGACGATGCGGCGGATCGAGCCAAGCGGGCCAGATCTGGGGGGTATGGGTGGAGAAAAACCCTAACCCCACTGGATCTGAGGCGACGAACTTCAGGAAGAATCAAGTCGTCTCCAACGATCAGCGTGCGGGGTCTTCTGCTCAGGTGATCCCAACCAATGCTCATGAACCTTGCATGATCTGCAAAGCTTCTACTCATGCCCCTGTTAGTTGTCCGCAAGCCTTTTGTGAGAGACGCAGTAAGATGGGTCACTTAGCATCAGTTTGCACTGCTTTTTTACCTTGGGAGTGTGTGGCACCCATGTGTGCTTTTCAAGCCAAAGGGCAGGGCTTCTTTTACATTCCTGATTCGTGCACAGCTAAGCAGCTCAAAGAGAGAGCTACTAGTGTGGTCATTACTGTGATCGAAGGAAGTGCAACTGTTAAGGAGTTAGAAGAAGATGCTTTTTCTGATTACATAGGAACTAAATGGCATTGTACTGCTCGTCCTATTGGGCCACAGACCTATGTGATGCGCTTTCCAAATCAGAGAGACGTTAAGAAAGCATGTTACAATGACAAAATGACACTTAGGTCTTGTGGTGTGGTAGTGAAAATTGTTCCATGGACAGCCAATATTGGGGCCAAGGGTGTGATGGAAACTACTTGGGTTAAAGTAATTAATGTGCCTCTGGAGAGAAGAAATGAGAGAAACCTGGCTTATGTTTCCTCATTGGTTGGTGTTCCTTTGGAGATCGACATGGCCACCCTGCATAAACCTGAATATGTGCGGGTCCGGCTTGGATGTCGCAATGTTGACGAGCTTCCTGAAATGGCTGAAGCTGTGCTTGGAACGCACTTTTTTGATTTCTTTTATGAGATAGAGAAGGTCTTGGTTCGAGATCCTGAAAGACAGATTGGCACATCTCAAGTGGACACTGCCAAAAAAACATGCCTATGGGAAAACAGACTCCAAGAAGAGCTGATCCCAAGGTTCCAGAAAAAGAGAGAGGTTGGGAGTCCAGCAAGTGTAACTTGTCTGGGAAAACTGCTCCTACAGACTCTATTGAGAGAGAGCATGAGGAATCAGATGAATCAGAGGAGGATAACACCCTACTTATTGAGACTATTGCTGAAGAGGCTTATAACAAGGAAGAGGAATTGAGATCTCAGGCACTCTTGGTTGTTGATAACAACAGGATATCTGCTAATGAGATCCAGGTATGCATTGATAACTCATCTCATACTGATGTTGACATCCAAGTTAAAAAAATATCTCATGTAGAGGTGGGCAACTCATATGTCCAGGTTGAAGAGATTGAAGGTGACCTAGAAGACAAGATGCAGGAAAAAGTGGAGTATATGGTACAGTACCCTGCCTCACCTGATGATATGGGGGAGGTGATACCTACTCCTCCACTTATATCTGAAGATGTGATAAGATTCAGCATGAGGAATTTGCAGAACATGGCTGGCAAAATGCAAGATAGGGTTGTGGCCTTATCTAAGAAGAGAAACTTAGAAGGTACTTCCTCATACCACAATTCTTTTGATGTGCTCACAAATAATGACCTTATGCTTAGGGCATCTAATATGGGTGTGATTATTCCTGACTCTAATTTCTCTAGTGTGGATATTTTTAGAGAATTAGAGAAAATAAGGGGAAATAATAGTGATGTACATGCCTCCTCCTCTGACAATCAGGATGGGGGCTGTGTGATGTATATCACTAATGGAAAGGGTGATCAAACACCTATTAGTACTGAATGGGGGGATGAGGGAGATGATCTCGAGGCCAATTTTATATTAGTAAAGTCCAGGAGAAAGAAAAGCCCCAAGGTTAAAATTGCTATATCTAGACCTGTGACCAGGAGTCAAAAACCTGATATAGGGAAAGATAAGATCAAAGCTGGCAGTCATGTCCACCATTACAGGGCCACCAGAGGGGGGAGGAAAGTCATATTAAATGATAGGAATATTTTGGAATTGTAGGGGGTAGGAAAAAAGGGGATGAGTTCCTGCCTATCCCATATGATCAGAGATCATTCCCTGGACTTTGTTTGCCTGCAAGAGACCCATAAGAAAAACTTTCTGGAGAGTTACTTCAGAAAGATAGATCCTCATAGTGCATTTGACTGGGACTGGATCCCATCTATTGGGAAATCAGGAGGCATCCTCTGTTGAGTGAAAAAAGAGAGGTTTGAAGTTATCTCCTGGAGAAAAGGGAGATTCATTCTTCAAGTATGTTTCTTTGATGTCAAAATACAGAAAGTCTGGACCCTCTGTACAGTTTATGGTGCTGCTCATGAATGTGATAAAAATGATTTTGTAGTGGAGTTGGCAGATTTCTGTAGCCACATTCAAACCCCTTTCCTTATTGGGGGGGACTTCAATATCCTCAGACATAGTGGAGAGAAGAACAAGAACTGGCACCACTCCATTTATCCTGATATGTTTAATTCAGTTATAAATTCTATGTGCTTGAACGAGATTCACATGTGTGGGGGGATGTACACATGGACTAATAATCAAGCACACCCGACCCTAGAAAAACTAGACCATGTGTTGATGAGTAATGATTGGGAGAATCTGTTCCCTCTTGTTAATGTGAGAAAGTTGGTCAGGGAAATTTCAGACCATAACGCTCTCTTGGTGTCCTCAGACAATCATGTTGTACGAGTTCCACACACAAGAGAGTTCAGATTTGAGTTGAGTTGGGTCAAATCTGAAGAGTTCCTTCCCCTGGTTGAAAAGATTTGGACTAAGAATGACAATACATCTGACCCTGTCGATGTCTTGAACATCAAGTTGAAGAGATTGAAAAAATTCTTCAAAGGATGGGGATCTAATAAATTTGGGAATGAGAGAATTAGAAAGAATAATATTAAAAAAGAATCGGAGAAGATTGAAGAGATGGAAGAAGATGGCAATCTCGACCCTGAGTTGCTATGTAAAAAACAAAGCCTGTTGGTGGAGCTCAGTGACATCCTTGTCAATGAGGAACTTTACTTACTGCAACAATCTAAGGAAAGGTGGTTGCTTAAAGGAGATAGTAACATAGCTTATTACCAGAAGATCGCTAATGGTAATAAGAGGAAAAACACCATTCATTCTCTGAATGTTGGTGACCGGGTCATTGAAGGGATTGAGAACCTTCTTAATCATGCAACTGATTTTTACAAAGAGTTATTTGGACCTGCCCCTGGAAATTTATTCCAAATGGACCCTGAGGTTTGGGATGAGAGGGAGAAGATTAGTGAGGATGATAATATGATGCTAACTAAACCCTTTTCTGAAGAGGAAGTTAAAAAAGCCTTGTTTTCTATGAACAGTAATAGGGCTCCTGGGTCGGATAGCATTCCGGCCGAGTTTTACCAACACTGTTGGGAGATAGTGAAGAATGATATTATGGGTCTGTTTCATGCTTTCCATGAAGGGAGCTTGGATGTATATAGGCCAAACTACGACATTATCACTCTCCTCCCTAAGATCTCTGGAGTAGATAAGATCCAACAATTCGGACCAATTTGTCTGTTGAGATGTCCCTATAAATTGATTACAAAGGTCTTAGATAATAGAGTGGCCCTTTTTGTTGACATTTTGTTTAGCAAACATCAAAATGCATTTATCAAAAACAGGAATATCATGGATGGGGTTTTATCTTTGCACGAAATTCTTCATCATACTTATGTTAAGAAAAAATGTGGGATTATCATTAAACTCGACTTCGAGAAAGTGTATGACAAGGTTAACTGGGATTTTCTTTTGAAGTGCCTTGATAATAGAGGGTTTGGGAAAACTTGGTGCGAGTGGATGAGAAAGATTCTACATAATGGCACAGTTTGTGTCAAGTTAAACAATACTATGGGCCCATACTTCCAAAGCTATAAAGGGGTCAGACAGGGAGATCCTATATCCCCGTTCCTGTTTAACATAACAACTGAGTGCTTATGCAAAATGGTGCTGCAAGCACAAAAAAACAATCTCTATGTTGGGTTGGCTGCGGATCTGGTGGAGAATGGGGTAGCAATTCTGCAATATGCAGACGATAGTGTCCTTTGTATTGAGCACGATCCAGATAAAGCTGTGAATCTTAAGCTTCTTCTTTATATGTTCGAACTCATGTCAAGTTTGAAAATTAACTACCAGAAAAGTGAGATTCTTTGTGTTGGGGGGATGACAATATCTTGCAAACCTATGCTGACATTTTCAACTGTCAGATTGGCCACTTTCCTATGAAATATTTGGGGGTTCCAGTCAGTTATTCATCCATTTGAGGTGTTGATTGGGATTTTCTGGAAGATAAATATATACGTAGATGTGATTCTGGATTAGGCAATAATGCCTCCTCGGGGGTAGACTGACGCTGCTTAATGCCAATATATCCAGTATCGCTTATTATTACATGTCTATGTTCCTCCTGTCGAAGACCATTATAGACAGGTTGGACAAACATCGGAGAAAGTTTTTTTGTTAAGTGTCCAAAAAGAGAAAGCACTACTATCTAGTGTGATGGGCTCGTATCTGTAGATCGAAGGAGAAAGGTGGTTTGGGTGTGAAGGATTTGCATAAGCAAAACTTAAGCCTCCTTACTAAGTGGTGGTGGAAATTGGAGACTAAAACTGGCCTTTGGCAGGAGATTATTAAAGCTAAATACCTTGGTAGAGACACGGTAGGTTCTGTCAAAACAAAGGTGAATGACTCACCTTGCTGGAAAGCTATCATGAAAGGTGAAAGACCTTTATATGGCTGGTAGAAAAATCGTTATTCGATCTGGGGATATAGCAAGGATATGGACCGATCCTATAGGTGATCGAAAGCCATTTGAGGACCAGTTTCCTCAGTTATTCTCGACCTGCAACTCCCCTGAATGCACTATGAAAAAATGTTGGAAGGCGGATCATTTATCTTTCTTTCGGAGGAGATTAAACAATGAGCTCATGGAGCAATGGCAACAGGTGGTTGATGCTGCTAAAGAAAGATGTATATCCGATGAATCAGATGGCATTAAGTGGGGCCTGGGTCATAAAAAGGTCTTTACGACCAAATCGGTCTATTCTTTCTTAGAAAGAAATATCACAGGGTGTAATTTTGCGTGGGTTTGGAGAGCTGGCATTCCTTTAAAGATCAAAATCTTTATGTGGCAGCTGTTCCAGGATGCTATCCTTACTTGGGATGTGATGAAAAAAGGGGTGGAAAGGAAACCCAAAGTGTTCTTTCTGTGGGGAGAATGAGACTTCCCAGCATCTCTTCTTTGCCTGCCCTGTAGCTAAGGTGACTTGGAGAAGTGTTGCCTGCATGCTCGGCACTGATCTGTGCCCGAACAGTCTGTGGCAGGCTTACTCCTGGTGTTATGTTTTCTTCCCAAATGGGGAGATTTTCTACACAGTTGGCATTGTTGCGCTTTGCTGGGCTATTTGGACATGTCGCAATGGTGTTACGTTCGAGTCTAAACGTTTGAAAACACCTTTTGAATGCTGCTTCTCCATGTGTGCTTTCGTTGGTTATTGGGCAGGACTGCTGAAGCAAGAGGATGCGGCTGATCTGCGAACAGGAGTGGACATGCTGAAGAACAATGCGATGAGGCTGATGCATAACTGCGCTGCGAACAAAGACTGAGAAGCCCCGCTGGAGAATTGCTGAAGCAAAGTGGTGGTGCGTCATCGAAGTTAGAGGCGTGCTTCTGATGGCTGTCTTTTGCATTGGTTTATGAGTTCGTTCATGGAGTCTCTCCCCTGTGTGGGATCGTCGTTTTGATGCTTGCCTGTGAGCTGTTTGGGGGGGGGGGTTGCCCCATCTGAACTCCTTAATGATTTGGTGTCACCGGGTTTTTGCCCTACAGTGAGTTATCTCGATGGCGAGTGCTCATAGTAGGTTTCCCGGCGGTGCTTGAACTCGCTCTCCCCTCTCCCGTCCCATTCTGTGGACTTGTTGTATTTCCGTTATGTCGCAGTAATGGAAAGGGGTCATGCCCGGTTCAAAAAAAAAAAGAAAACACAGCTCTCTTGTGTACTTCCTATGCTGCTTTCCTGTGTGCTTTTTTCTGTTAAAGATAAAGTTCTTGTGTTAGCGAGAGATGTAGAAATGGCTAATGGAAATGCAGTTGACCATTCAAAAGCAGCATAATAGATCAAAACTTAATAGAACTCCATTCCGAAGTATGTCTACAATCCACATCATTCATATATCTTCCAAAAAGCAGCATATAGCAAACCTAGATTTGCTGCATTCTATTTTCTTTAGTGCTCCCTCAACAGGACTATCTATACCTGAGACATTGGTGTCGATCGCTTGATAACAAATATCCTCTAATTAAATATCATGACATTTAACCTAATAGCATTCAGCATTCTGCAAAATCAGAAAAAGGTAGAATTAAGTATTAGCTATTTAAGTAATCATATATTTATTTAAATTTCAGATGAGCATAGACACCCTCTTGATATATTTCGGGGATACCAATGTCAATTCTTCTTCAATGTTAGCATCTAAATTAGCTAGATCTAGGCAGAAACTAAATCGTGCAATAAGTTTTAGAGTTCTCAAACTATATGGCTAGATATCTATCCTGGTTTCTTGCTACTCACCTCGGCATCAAGGAATCTATTTTGCTCTTCTATGTATCCATGTGCCAGATCTATACCACGGGCCACAAAATTGTAGGTGTCAAAAATTAAATTCTTCAAAGTACGGATCTAAGGATTGCACAAAGCAGTAATTGAATGATCTAGAAACTAAACTATGCCTTAGGAATTGGGGTGAGGAATTGGTTTATTACCTTCAATACATGCAAAGAATCTTATGGTCCTAGTGGAACACCAAGCATGCCGCCACAACCTACAGCCACCATCTTCATGAGGATGAGCCCTCATTGTTATGGGGCTTCTTCTGCAATTGCTCCTAGCTTGCTGCCCTAGCCTGTTTACCTCAGGTCCAAACAGCACCGTCATCGAGTCGCCGCCATTCGCAAACAACCTAACCGGTGGTAACACCCACGATGCGGCTATATCTCCCACGTGTCGGAAGCACGACTTAGAGGCATAACCGCATAGTAGGCATTGTTGCAAGAGGGTAATCTTTACACATCCCATGTACTGATAAGAAAGAGATAAGATTGCTTACAATCGCCACTTCAACACAATACATAATTATAACATTACATCATTCAGATACAATCAAGGTCCGAATACGAAACCAAAATAAAGACAACCCAAATGCATAGATCCCCGATCGCCACAACTGGGCTCCACTACTGATCGTCTGGAAAGGCCATAGTATGTCCTGAATCCTCATCGACACCCACTTGGAGTTCGGTCGCGTCCCCTGCACTGGCATCGTTTGCACCTGCATCTGTTTTTGGAAGTAATCTGTGAGTCACGAGGACTCATCAATATCACACCCTCGCGATCAAGACTATTTAAGCTTATGGGTAGGAAAAGGTAGTGAGGTGGAGATGCAGCAAGCACTAACATATATGGTGGCTAACTTACGCAGAAGAGAGCGAGAAGAGAAGCAAGGCACGGTCGAGAAGCTATAAGATCAAGAAGTGATCCTAGAACTACTTACGTTCAGCATAACACGAAACCGTGTTCTCTTCCCACCGGACTCGACGAAAAGAGACCATCAACGGCTACAACACACTGTGATTCATTTTAATTAAGTAAGTGTTCAGGTTTTCTACAACCAGATTATTAACAATTCCCATCTTGCCCATAACCACGGGCACGGCTTCCGAAAGTTCAAAACCCTACAGGGGTGTCCCAACTTAGCCCATCACAAGCTCTCACGGTCAAAGAAGGATATTCCTTCTCCCAGGACGACCCGATCAGACTCGAAATCCCGGTTACAAGACATTTCGACAATGGTAAAACAAGAGCAGCAAAGCCGCCCGATGTGCCGACAAATCCCGATAGGAGCTTTACATATCTCGTTCTCAGGGCACACCTGATGAACACTAAGTACAACTAAAACCAACCCTCAAGTTTCCCCGAGGTGGCGCTGCAAGTGGCTCTGTTTTGGACCAACACTCAGAGGAGCACTGCCCGGGGGGTTTAAATAAAGATGACCCTTGAGTCTGCGAAACCAAGGGAAAAAGGCTTAGGTGGCAAATGGTAAAACCAAGGTTGGGCCTTGCTGGAGGAGTTTTATTCAAGGCGAACTGTCAAGGGGTTCCCATTATAACCCAACCGCGTAAGGAACGCAAAATCAAGGAACATAACACCGGTATGACGGAAACTAGGGCGGCAAGAGTGGAACAAAACACCAGGCATAAGGCCGAGCCTTCCACCCTTTACCAAGTATATAGATGCATTAAAGTAAACAAGATATAATAATGATATCCCAACAATAAACAAGTTCCAACAAGGAACAAACTCCAATCTTCACCTGCAACTAGCAACATTATAAGAGGGGCTGAGCAAAGCGGTAACATAGCCAAACAACGGTTTGCTAGGACAAGGTGGGTTAGAGGTTTGACATGGCAATTTGGGAGGCATGATATAGCAAGTGGTAGGTATCGCGGCATGGCAATAGAGCGAGCAACTAGCAAGCAAAGATAGAAGTGATTTCGAGGGTATGGTCATCTTGCCTGCAAAGTTCTCCGAGTTGACGTAAGCTTGATCCTCGTAAGCATACTCAACGGGTTCCTCGATCACGAACTCATCTCCTGGCTCTACCCAAGGCAAGAACACAAGCAAAGGAAACCACAATAAACCACGGTGCAATGCACAAGCAACATGATGCAAAACATGGCATGATATGCGGGATGTTATATGCAATGCATATGCGAGCTCCGTAAGGAAAAGATTGAACCAAGCCTCAACTTGGCAAACCAAGAGCACTGCTGGAAAGATGAGTTGATTTCGGTCGAAAACAATATAAAGATCACCGGAATCGGATGCACGGTTTGCAAATGGCAAGAAAAACAAGAATGGCACGATTCTGCGATTAACAGCACGATGCCATCTAGAATGCAACACGAAACTAAGCTAATGCACTCCAACATAGCAACAAAGCACATGGCAGTGATCTACTCAAGATGTTTGACAAAATATGAACACTGAGCTACGGCTAAATCACACAAGAGCAGGTTCAAACAAGCATGGCAGAAGTGCAAAATATATCAGCTTCACAAACTTAGTGAAAATACTAACATGTCAGGAATTAACATCAGGAAGCAAAGTTTAGAGCAAGAAAACGACATGCTACAGGAATAGGACATAGCAAAGCAAGGCATGGCATGAATCTACTCAAAGCATATAACAAAAGTCCCTTACTGACCATAAGAAAAAAAGGATCAGAAGATATGATGGCACCAATGTAAACATAGCAAGTTTCATTAACAGATTCAGACTTAGCAGAAACTGGACATGGCATCAACAGAATTACGAAGGCCTCTTTGCGAGCTCGATGCACTCAACACAAGGCATTGCATGACAAACTAAGCATACACCCAGAAAGAAGACATGATAAAGAAGCTAAACATGAATAGAACAATCTCATAGCATGCATGGACCAACTACAACAACCTTGGCAAAATCGATTAACACGTAAACAATCTGCCAGGAACATTTTATAGCAAAAGTAGATCAAGATTGAGTCATGCTAGGGTACTCCTTAAATGCAAACAAGGACATGGATGGATAGAGCATAACCATATGTCAAAATCATCCTTACTAAACATACTCAAAAGAAGCATGAATCTCTGTGTAGCAACATGAATACATGGCATAAAAATAACATCAGGGAAATGACAGTGAAAATCCAAGTCCTTGATATCAGCAACATCACGAGAGCTACTTTGCATGCTTGTCCTAGTAACCAAATTGATCACAAAAATACATGGCATACACCCCTGAAAAGATGGCATGGCATAGCCCAAAACACATGTAGAGCTCATGCTCATATACAGCACACAATAATCATGGAAAAAATGACAAATGCTCATGATCTGCTAAGAAACAGAAACTAACATTTTATAGCACTCTTGCAACAGTCATTAGGGCATCAAGATGGACTCAAACAAGCATGGTGCAATGGAACAAAATGAAGAGGACATCCAGATGAACATTTTGATATATGGCACGCCCAAAACAGAGCTACAGATGCGGAGTTATGATGCAATGAACAGGGCTATAAGAGCATCTCCAGCCGTTGGCCCCCCAGGGGGCGTCTAAAAGCGCCGCCTGGGGGTGACCGGCGCAAAAGTTGGCCCTGGGGGCGAGTCGGTCCCCAGCCGTTGGCCCCCAGGGCTGCCCCCAGGCGCGTATTAAAAAAATAAGGACCGTTCGGCGAAGTTATGATAAAAACTAGTTAAATTTCGGCCAAACATGGCAAATTTTGGTGAAATTCGCGCATTTTCATTACATTAACCTAATCTAAAAAAGAAAGGGGCTGAAGTCGTCGCCGCCATCGTCGTCGTCGGCCTTCTCCTCCTTGACGCGGGCGCCCCTGCTAGACCCCTGCCCGGCGTCGCCATGGCGGACTGGCGGCGGCGCGTCGTCGTCATCGTCGCTGTCGCATAAGACGACGACCCCGTCTTCATCGCGGCCGCGTCGGCGCTCCTTGAAGCGGCGCAGGGCGGCGTGCTGGCGCTCCTTCTCCTTCTCCCGGTGCGCCTTCTCCATCGCAATGGAGTCCTGGCGCGCCCATTCTAGGGCCGCGTCGTCATCATCGAACTCCGCCTTCACCGGCGCCAGCCCCGGCTCCGTCTTCACCGGCGCCAGCCCCGGCTCCATATTTGGCTTGACGAAGCGTGGAGGAGCCGACGAGGAGGAGGCGCGCCGGCCGCCCTCGTTGATGACGATGCCGATGCTGCGAATGCACCGACCGATTGGCGTCTCCGCCGCAGGCTCGGCCTTGACGCCGAGAAGCGCCGGAGAACCGGAGGAGTGGGAAGATGAGGCGAGAGCAGGAAGACGAGGAGGAGGCGAACCTCCTTGGCGCCCATGCATGTCGGTGTTGCGATGGGGCAGCCCCCGTTGCAGGATAGGTCAACGGCGGGTTGTTGCCGCCGTCGAGGTACGCTAGCACGCCATCCAGCATGCGGCTGGGGACGCCCCACCACAGGTGGCGCCCCTCGTTGTTCTTCACGCCGCCGACCACCGACGCGCCATTGGTGGAGGCCAGGCGCTTCTGCTGGCGGCGCTGGAAGTACGCCGCCCAAGCCGCATGATTGTCGGCGGCGTACTGGGGGAGGGAGCGCTCGTCGTCGGTCAGGGAGGCGCGCGCGACCTCGACCTCCTCGGCGAAGTACCTGGGCTTCGCCACGGCGTCGGGTAACGGGGAACGGGCACTCCCCCGTCGCTGAGCCGCCACCTCGTCGGCCCGGTGCGCATGTCCAGCGGCGCCGGGATGTTCACCTGGAACAGGAGCCAGGACTCCTGTTCGCGGAGCGAACGGCGGCCGAAGCCGTTCGCCGCCGCCTCGTCTCCGGGGAAGCTCTCTGCCATGGCAACGGGCTCGACGGTGGTAGAGAGGGAGAGAGAGGGGCTGCCGGTGGCGCTCGGGAGAGGAAGACGGAGACGGAGAGAGAGGGGCTGGGCGGCGGCGAGGGGCGAGTCTGGTGTGGGCACAGGCGACTAAGAGACCGCCGGCTTTTATAGCCGCTCTGCGCCCGTGTGTATGCGTGCGAGGGAGGGGAGGCGTCGGCGCGCCGTCCCGTGATGCGCCGCGCGTGAGGAATCAATGGCAAGGCTGACCGGCGGCAGCCTTGCCATTGATTCCCCGCGGGAACCGAGGAAGTTGGGGGAAGACGAGCCGCCGTGTCCCTGACAAGGCTGGCCCGCGGCTTTTTCGCGCCAAAACAGTTCGCCCCAGCGCCCCCGGGCGCCCCCAGCGCGCCGGGTTCAGCCTGGGTCCGTCGGCGCTGTTTTCGGCCCAGGCCGGCGAAAATCGGGCTCCTGGGGGCGCGACTGGGCCGTTTTTTCGGCGCCGGCGCAAAAAAAGCGCCTGGGGAGGCCTTCCTGGGGGCGCGGCTGGAGATGCCCTAAAATGAGAGGGGAAAAGACTTAGGGAAATTTAACCTCGCGCGAAAATCTCAGATCTAGGGTTACTATAGCACGAGATCCGAAGTTCACCGGAGGCGCTCGCCGGGGAGGAAGAAGAGGACGGCGGTGCCGGCACGGAGCTCGCCGGATCGGGGCTGGGGAGGGCCAGATCCGACCGGAGGAGAGGCGGAGCGAGGCAGTGGAGGAGCGACGGCGGCGGAGCTTGGCGGCGACCGGGCGGCGGAGCTTGCGCGGGCGGCGGTCGGCGGCGCCGGCGACTTGCTGCGGAGGCGGCCGGCGGGTGGAGGCGGCGAGGCGCGGGGCGGCGCGGCGCGAAGGCGGGCCGGTGGCGCGGGGGCGGCCCGGGGACACGTGGCAGGCGCGGGTTGGACGGGGCGCGGCGGCGGACGCGTCCGGCGCCGTCCGGACGTGTCCGGCGCGGAGGGAGAGGGAGGACTAGGGTTTCATCCGCGAATTTCGGAGGGGGGGCCTATTTATAGATTCTGGGAGCTAGGAGAGTCCAAATGAGGTGCGGTTTTCGGCCACGCGGTCGTTATCGGACGACCGAGAGGATGGAGGGAGTTTGGATGGGTTTTGGGCCACTTTGGAGGGGTGTTGGGCTGCAACACACACGAGGCCTTTACGGTTCCTCCGTTAACCGTTGGAGTATCAAACGGACTCCAAATGGCACGAAACTTGACAGGCGGTCTACCGGTGGTGTACCAAGGCCGTTTGGCAAATCTCGGTCCATTCCGAGAATGTTTAACACCCGCACACGAAAAGAGGCAAAAGGGGGCGCTGGAGGACATAGGAGCGCCGGAATGCAAAACAGACAACGGGGAAAATGCTCAGATGCATGAGACGAACACGTATGCAAATGCTATGCACATGATGACATGATATGAAATGCATGACATGGTCAAAATGCAAAATGAAGACAAAACCCAACCACGAGGGAATATCATAACTTAGAGCTGAAAATGGCAAGAGTTGGAATACAATTATGGCAATTTACATACGGGGTGTTACAACACTCCACCGATACGAAAGGATCTCGTCCCGAGATCTAGGACTGAAAGAACTCCGGATATTCGGAACAAAGGTGGTCGTCGCGTTCCCAGGGGGCCTCTCGGTCGGAATGGTGTGACCACTTCACTTTCAGAAATTTGATAGACTTGTTGCGAGTCTTGCGCTCAGTTTCTTCAAGAATAGCAACGGGATGCTCATGATAAGACATGTATTCTTGGAGATGAATCTCTTCAAAGTTGATGGTGCGGTCAGGAGTCTTGAAACACTTGCGAAACTGAGACATGTGAAACACGTCGTGCACATTTGCAAAGTTGGATGGAAGCTCAAGTTGATAGGCGAGATTTCCTCTTTTGCCAATGATCTTGAAAGGACCCACGTATCTAGGGGCAAGCTTCCCTTTGATACCGAAGCGACAAGTGCCTTTCATTGGAGAGACGCGGAGGTAAACATGGTCTCCGATCTCAAAAGCCAAATCACAATGCTTGCTATCATAGTAACTCTTCCGGCGTGATTGCGCGACTTTGAGATTTTCACGAATGACTTTGCACATTTCTTCAGCCTCTGTGATCAAGTCATTGCCAAGAAGTTGGCGTTCACCAGTCTCTGACCAATTAAGAGGAGTACGACACTTTCTGCCATAGAGAATCTTGAATGGGGCCTTGCCCGAACTCGCTTGGAAGTTGTTGTTGTAGGAGAACTCGGCATATGGAAGACAATCTTCCCACTTCATACCGAAAGAAATGACACAAGCCCTGAGCATATCTTCAAGAATTTGATTTACTCGCTCGACTTGGCCACTAGTTTGAGGATGAAAGGTTGTGCTGAAGAGAATGCTGGTGCCCATGGCCTTCTGGAAGGAATCCCAGAACTTAGAAGTAAAGATGCTTCTGCTACCTCTTGAGCACTGCGTTGGTTTTCCCCGAAGAGGAAGGGATGATGCAGGAAAGTAGCGTAAGTATTTCCCTCAGTTTTTGAGAACCAAGGTATCAATCCAGTAGGAGGCTACGCGCAAGTCCCTCGTACCTGCACAAAACAAATAAATCCTCGCAACCAACGCAAATAGGGGTTGTCAATCCCTATGAGGCCACTTACGAGAGTGAGATCTGATAAATATGATAAAGATAATATTTTTGGTATTTTTATGATAAAGATGCAAAGTAAAATAAAGGCAAATTAAATAGCAAAGTAGTAGGAGAACAATATGATGAAGATAGACCTGGGGACCATAGGTTTCACTAGTGGCTTATCTCGAGAGCATAAGTATTCTACGGTGGGTGAACAAATTACTGTTGAGCAATTGACAGAATTGAGCATAATTATGAGAATATCTAGGCATGATCATGTATATAGGCATCACGTCCGAGACAAGTAGACCGACTCATGCCTATATCTACTACTATTACTCCACTCATCGACCGCTATCCAGCATGCATCTAGAGTATTAAGTTAAAAACAGAGTAACGCCTTAAGCAAGATGACATGATGTAGAGGGATAAACTCATGCAATATGAAGAAAACCCCATCTTGTTATCCTTGATGGCAACAATACAATACGTGCCTTGCTACCCTTACTGTCACCGGGAAAGGACACCGCAAGATTGAACCCAAAGCTAAGCACTTCTCCCATTGCAAGAAAAATCAATCTAGTAGGCCAAACCAAACTGATAATTCGAAGAGACTTGCAAAGATAACCAATCATACATAAAAGAATTCAGAGAAGATTCAGATATTATTCATAGATAGACTTGATCATAAACCCACAATTCATCGGTCTCAACAAACACACCGCAAAAAGAAGATTACATTGACTAGATCTCCACAAGAGAGGGGGGGACATTGTATTGAGATCCAAAAAGAGAGAAGAAGCCATCTAGCTACTAACTATGGACCCGTAGGTCTGAGATAAACTACTCACACTTCATCGGAGGGGCTATGGTGTTAATGTAGAAGCCCTCCGTGATCGATGCCCCCTCCCCCCCCCGACGGAGCTCCGGAATAGGCCCCAAGATGGGATCTCGTGGATACATAAAGTTACGGCAGTGGAATTACGGTTTTGGCTCCTGTTCTGATCGTTTGGGGGTATGTGGATATATATAGGAGGAAGAAGTATGTCAGTGGAGCAACAGGGGGCCCATGAGGGTGGGGGGCGCCCCCTACCTCGTGGCCTCCTATTACGTGCCTTGGCGTAGGGTCCAAGTCTCCCGGGTCTTATCTGTTGAGAAAATCACGTTCCCGAAGGTTTCATTCCGTTTGGACTCTGTTTGATATTCCTTTTCTTCGAAACCCTAAAATAGGCAAAAAAAACAACAATTCTGGGCTGGGCCTCCGGTTAATAGGTTAGTCCCAAAAATAATATAAAAGTGGATAATAAAGCCTAGTAATGTCTAAAACAGTAGATAATATAGCATGGAGCAATCAAAAATTATAGATACATTGGAGACATATCAAGCATCCCCAAGCTTAATTCTTGCTCGCCCTCGAGTACGTAAATGATAAAAATAGAATTTTTGATGCGGAGTGCTACTTGGCATAATTTTAATGTAATTCTTCTTAATTGTGGTATGAATATTCAGATCCGAAAGATTCAAGACAAAAGTTCATATTGACATAAAAATAATAATACTTCAAGCATACTAACTAAACAATTATGTCTTCGCAAAATAACATGGCCAAAGAAAGTTATCCCTACAATATCATATAGTCTGGCTATGCTCCATCTTCACCACACGAAATATTTAAATCATGCACAACCCCGATGATAAGCCAAGCAATTGTTTCATACTTTTGACATTCTCAAAACTTTTTCAATTTTCACGCAATACATGAGTGTGAGCCATGGACATAGCACTATAGGTGGAATAGAGTGGTGGTTGTGGAGAAGACAAAAAGGGAGAAGATACTCTCACATCAACTAGGCGTATCAACGGGCTATGGAGATTCCCATCAATAGATATCAATGTGAGTGAGTAGGGATTGCCATGCAACGGATGCACTAGAGCTATAAGTATATGAAAGCTCAAAAGGAGACTAAGTGGGTGTGCATCCAACTTCCTTGCTCATGAAGACCTAGTGCAATTTGAGGAAGGCCATCATTGGAATATACGAGCCAGGTTCTATAATGAAAAATTCCCACTAGTATGTGAAAGTGATAACATGAGATACTCTCTACTATGAAGATCATGGTGCTACTTTGAAGCACAAGTGTGGTAAAAGGATAGTAGCATTGCCCCTTCTCTCTTTTTCTCTCCTTTTTTATTTGGGAATTTTCTCCTTTTTATGGCCTCTTTTCTTCTTCTTTTTTTCGTCCGGAGTCTCATCCCGACTTGTGGGGGAATCATAGTCTCCATCATCCTTTCCTCACTGGGACAATGCTCTAATAATGATGATCATCACACTTTTATTTTTCTTACAACTCAAGAGTTACAACTCGATTCTTAGAACAAAATATGACTCTATATGAATGCCTCTGGCGGTGTACCAGGATATGCAATGATGCATGTGTGACATGTATGAAAGAATTATGAACGGTGGCTTTGCCACAAATACGATGTCAACTACATGATCATGCTAAGAAATATGACAATGATGGAGTGTGTCATAATAAACGGAACGGTGGAAAGTTGCATGGCAATATATCTCGGAATGGCTATGGAAATGCCATAATAGGTAGGTATGGTGGCTGTTTTGAGGAAGGTATATGGTGGGTGTACGATACCGGCGAAAAGGTGCGCGGTATTAGAGAGGCTAGCAAAGGTGGAAGGGTGAGAGTGTTGGGGATCATAGCAGAAATTTAAATTTTCTACGCATCACCAACATCAATCTATGGAGTAATCTAGCAACGAGAGGAAGGAGAGTGCATCTGCATACCCTTGTATATTGCTAAGCGGAAGCGTTGCAAGAACGCGGATGAAGGAGTCATACTCGTAGCGATTCAGATCGCGGTTGATTCCGATCTAAGTGCCGAACCACGGCGCCTCCGCGTTCAACACACATGCAGTCCGGTGACGTCTCCTACGCCTTGATCCAACAAGGGGAGAAGGAGAGGTTGGGGAAGACTCCATCCAGCAGCAGCACGACGGCGTAGTGGTGAAGGAGGAGCGTGGCCATCCTGCAGGGCTTCGCCAAGCACCGCGGGAGAGGAGGACTTGGGAGAGGGGGAGGGCTGTGCCAGAACTTGGGTGCGGCTGCCCTCCCACCCCCCACATATATATAGGGGCAAGGGAGAGGGGGGCCGGCCCCCTCAGATCCAATCTGAGGAGGGGGCGGTGGCCAGGGGGGTCGCCTTGCCCCCCAAGGCAAGGGGGGCGCCCCCCCCCCTTTAGGGTTCCCCCAAACCCTAGGCGCATGGGCCCTAGGGGAAGGCGCCCAGCCCACTAAGGGGCTGGTCCCTCTCAACACACAGCCCATAGGGCCCTCCGGGGCAGGTGGACCCTCCCGGTGGACCCCTGGAACCCCTCCAGTGGTCCCGGTACAATACCGGTAACCCCCCGAATTATTCCGGTGACCGTACGATGACTTCCCATATATAAATCTTTACCTCCGGACCATTCCGGAACTCCTCGTGATGTCCGGGATCTCATCCGGGACTCCGAACAACATTCGATGACCACGTACATACTTTCCCTATAACCCTAGCGTCATCGAACCTTAAGTGTGTAGACCCTACGGGTTCGGGAGTCATGCAGACATGGCCAAGACAACTCTCCGGTCAATAACCAACAGCAGGATCTGGATACCCATGTTGGCTCCCACATGCTCCATGATGATCTCATCGGATGAACCACGATGTCAAGGATTCAATCAATCCCGTATTCAATTCCCTTTGTCCAGCGGTATTGTACTTGCCCGAGATTCGATCGTCGGTATCCCGATACCTTGTTCAATCTCGTTATCGGCAAGTATCTTTACTTGTTCCGTAACACATCATCCCATGATCAACTCCTTGGTCACATTGTGCACATTATGATGATGTCCTATCGAGTGGGCCCAGAGATACCTCTTCATTTACACGGAGTGACAAATCCCAGTCTCGATTCGTGCCAACCCAACAGACACTTTCGGAGATACCTGTAGTGAACCTTTATAGCCACCCAGTTACGTTGTGACGTTTGGCACACCCAAAGCACTCCTACGGTATCCGGGAGTTGCACAATCTCATGGTCTAAGGAAATGATACTTGACATTAGAAAAGCTTTAGCAAACGAACTACACGATCTTGTGCTAGGCTTAGGATTGGGTCCTGTCCATCACATCATTCTCCTAATGATGTGATCCCGTTATCAACGGCATCCAATGTCCATGGTCAGGAAACCGTAACCATCTATTGATCAACGAGCTAGTCAACAAGAGGCTTACTAGGGACATGGTGTTGTCTATGTATCCACACATGTATCTGAGTTTCCTATCAATACAATTCTAGCATGGATAATAAACGATTATCATGAACAAGGAAATATAATAATAACCAATTTATTATTGCCTCTAGGGCATATTTCCATCAGTCTCCCACTTGCACTAGAGTCAATAATCTAGTTCACATCACTATGTGATTAACACTCACTGGTCACATCGCCATGTGACTAACATCCAAAGAGTTTACTAGACTCAATGATCTAGTTCACATCACTATGTGATAAACACTCAAAGAGTTCTGGGTTTGATCATGTTATGCTTGTGAGAGAGGTTGTAGTCAATGGGTCTTGCCATATTCAGATCCCTATGTATTTCGCAAAACTTTATATCGTAGATGCTGCTACCACGTTCCACTTGGAGCTATTCCAAATTGTTGCTCCATTATACGTATCTGGTATCTCTACTCAGAGCTATCCGGACAGGTGTTAAGCTTGCATCGACATAACTCTTTACGTCAAACTCTTTATCACCTCCATAACCGAGAAACATTTCCTTATTCCTCTAAGGATAATTTTGACCGCTATCTGGTGATCTACTCCAAGATCACCTTTGTACCCTCTTGCCAGATATGTGGCAAGGCACACATCAGGTGCGGTATTTCAGCATGGCATACCATATAGAGCCTATGACAAAAGCATAGGGGACGACCTTCGTCCTTCCTCTTTCTTCTGCCGTGGTCAAGCTTTGAGTCTTACTCAACTTCACACCTTACAACTCAGGTAAGAACCCCTTCTTTGACTGATCTATTTTGAACTCCTTCAAAAACATGTCAAGGTGTGCATTCTTTGAAAGTATCATCACGCGTCTTGATCTATCTCTATAGATCTTGATGCCCAATTTGTAAGCAGCTTTATCCAGGTCTTCCTTTGAAAAACACTCTTCAAACAACCGTTTATGCTTTCCAGAAATTCTACATTATTTCGAATCCACATATACTTATCAGAAATGTTGTAGTGCTCTCACTCACTTTGTTGTATATACAAGTTTCTAGCAAACATTGTATAAACCTAAAAGCTTTGATCACTCTATCAAAGCATATATTCTGACTCCGAGATGCTTGCTCTAGTCCATAGAAGGATCGCTGGAGCCAGCATACCTTTTAGCATCCTTAGGATCGACAAAACTTTGATTGTATCACATACAACTCTTTCTTACGAAAACTGGTAAGAAAACTTGTTTTTGACATCCATCTGTCAGATTTCATAATCGAAAAATACAGCTAATGCTAACATGATTCCGACGGACTTAAGCATCGCTACGGGTGAGAAATTCTCATCATAGTCAACTACTCGAACTTGTGAAAAGACTATTTCCCACAAGTCAAGCATCATAGATGGTAACATTACCGCCCACGTCCGTCTTCTTCTTAAAGATCCATTCATCTAAATGGCTTGCCGATCAACGGGCAAGTCCACCAAAGTCCATACTTTGTTCTGATACATCGATCCTATCTCGGATTTCATGGCTTCTAACCATTTGTCGGAATACGGGCCCACCATCGCTTCTCCATAGCTCGTAGGTTCATTGTTGTCCAACAACATGATATCTGAGACAGGATTACCGTACCACTCAGGAGTAGTACATATCCTTGTCGATCTACGAGGTTTGATAGCAACTTGATCCGAAGTTTCCTGATCACTATCATTAACTTCCTATTCAACAGACGTAGGCGCCACAGAAAACATCTTTCTGTGTTGCATCACTCTCTGGTTGAAGTAAAGGTTCGACAACCTCATCAAGTTCTATCTTCCTCCCACTCAATTCTTTCGAGAGAAACTCCTTCTCGAGGAAGGACCCGTTCTTAGCGACAAACAATTTGCCCTCGGATCTGAGATAGAAGGTATACCCAACTGTCACCCTTGGGTATCCTATGAAGATGTGTTTGTCCGCTTTGGGTTCGAGCTTCTCCGGCTGAAGCCCTAAGCATCGCATCCCCAAACATTAAGAAACGACAACTTTGGTTTCTTGCCAAACTGTAAGTGCATCTAGTGCCACCCCTAGTTGGTTTTGGAGTATTGACGACAAACCTAGTTGAGGGACTAATGTGTTTGTGAGAATTGCAGGATAACACAGGTAGAAGTCCCTCATTGATTCGGTTTTACTACCAGAGATGACCCCTAAAAATGTATGAAGACATTGAAGTCAAAAGTGGTATATGAAGATATTCACATTGAAGACTATGACAAGAGAAGACACTATATGAAGCCTATGGAGCTCGAAGACTTAGATCTTTTGTAGTTCTTTTTCTTTTGTGTTGAGTCATAGGAACCACCGTACTGTTAAGTGGGGTCCAAGAGAACCAGTCAGAATGACTGAAGTGATGCCTAAACCAAAAACCTATGTCTTCGAGTGAAGACTATGAGAGCGAATCTTGTCCAGAGTCGGACAAGTCAGCTTTGCTTGTAGCCCAAGTAAAGTTGCCGTGTGAGTTTGAAATCTGACCGTTGGAACACGTGTCAGTTCCTTAGTGACCCAGGGTCATTTCGGACAAATCAGGTCGGGTTGCCAAGTGGCTATAAATAGCCCACCCCCTACAACCATAAATGGTTGGCTGCTCAGATTGAGAGTACGGCTTTTGTCATTTGAGAGCAACCCACCTCGAAGCCTTTGAGAGAGAATTCCTTGCGAGGATAAAGCCCTAACCACCAGAGCCAGAGAGAATTGGGCATCACTTAAGTCTTCTTGTCTGTGTGATCTGAAGACTTATTACACTTGAGGACTGTGCATCCTCCAGCCGGTTAGGCGTCGCGTTCTGAGCATCCAAGAGACATTGTGGATTGCCGGTGAACGAAGTCTGTGAAGGTTTGGGAGTCTACCTTGAAGACTTACCAGAGTGATTGGGCGAGGTCTATGTGACCTTAGCTCAAGGAGAATACGGTGAGGAAGGACTGGGTGTCCTGAGCTGCGTGTTCAGGACTGGGTGTCCGGGACTGTGTGTCCTAAGGTTTAATACCTAGCCGCCCCAACCAGACGTACAGTTGTCACAGCAACTGGAACTGGTCCAACAAATCATTGTCTTCAACGAGTCACTGGTTTCATCTTCCCTTCCTTTACTTACTGTTCTCCTTGTGAAGTCATTGTATGTTTGCACTATCATTTGTCTTCACTGAGTGACTGCATGTTCTGTTTGGCTTCATAATATCTTCCCTACCTGATCCTTACTACCTAGCTGCTATTAGTCTTGTGCCTTTCACTTCATTGAATACTTGAACTATGGTTGCCTATGTAGTCTACCTTCCGCTGCATGGTAATAGGTTTATTTTATCGTTGTCTTCAAAACTTCCTATGTTCTGAAGACTTTCATAAAAATCGCCTATTCACCCCCCCCTCTAGTCGATATAACGCACTTTCACTTTCAATTGGTATCAGAGCTTGGTGCTCCCTTGTTCTATGTGATTCGGTTTAACCACCTGGAGTTTTAGCTATGTCGACTGCAGGGATAATTAAAGTCTCCGCTGCGTGCCCCGTCTTCGATGGAACTGAATATCCCTACTGGAAGAATAAGATGCGCATGCATCTTGAAGCCATTGACGTCGACCTATGGTATGTCGTCGAGAACGGCGTTCCCAAGGCTGGAGAAGGTGTCACTGCTGCTGATGTCAAGAAATTCGTTCAACTGGACTCTACTGCCAAGAATATCATCTGTGGTCATCTGACCAAAGGACAGTATGGCCGTGTGAGTGCTTTGAAGACATCCAAGCTGGTCTGGGACTGGCTCTCCAAGGTCAATGAAGGCATCTCAACCCAGAGAGATCAGAGAATCAGTGTCCTTCGCAACCTCTTCAACCGCTTCAAGCGAAATGACAATGAGAATGTCCAGCACACATTTGACCGACTCACTGACATCACAAATGAGCTTCAAGCCCTCGGCGCCACTGAGATTACCAAACACGAAGTCGTCAAGATGCTGGTGAGATCACTTGATAGTTCGTTTGACATCCTGGCCCTGATGACTCAAGAACGTCCTGATTTCAAGACACTCGATCCATCTGACATACTTGAGAGGCTCAACGCACATGAGTTTCAGCTTTCGTAGAAAAGAGATGTCTACGGTCCAAACTATGGGCGAACTCGTGCCTTGAAGGCAAAAGCTGTCTCCTCATCTAAAGAAGAATCTGACAGCAGTTCTAATGATCCTGAAGACATTGGAAGGGAACTTGCTATGCTTGTCAAGAAGTTCCAAAAATTCACCAAGAAGAAAGGCTTCAGAAAGTCTTCCCGATCAGGTTCAAGGAATGATGAAGCTCCTGCTCATGACTACAAGAAGAAAACATGTCACAAGTGCAAGAAACTTGGCCACTTCATCTCTGAGTGTCCACAGTGGGACAATGAGAACAAAAAGAAGAAGAAGAGCAAGGAATATGACTCTGATGACAAGAAGAAGAAGAAGAAGAAGAAGAAGAATAAGAAGAAGAAATACTCAAAGTCTTCTTCCAAGTCTTCCTCAAAGTCTTCATCACACAAGAAGAGCTCATCTGGCAAGGCACATGCGTTTGTTGGCAAGGAAATGGATTCAGAGGAGGAGTCTGCTTCTGAGGAGGCGGAGGTGGAGTCTGAGGAGGAATCCGACTCAGGCGTCGCAAGTCTGGCTACAGCATACATTGCCAAGTCCATCTTCAACACTGAAGACAATGACTTCATCACCGACACCGATGCAAATGACAAGGACTACTCCGCTTCTACCTACTGCTTCATGGCACACGGTGCCAAGGTAAACACACGCACTACTCACTATCAAACATCTAGTGACGATGACTCTGATTGTGGTTAACGTAGCTACAAAACACTTGCTAAAATTGCAACTGAACAACAGAAAGCTATGGAACATATTCAAAAACTGTTAGACAGAAGCGATGATCTGTTAGGTGCTGAAATGACTCGATCGGAATCCTTAATTGAAGACATAAAAAATCTTCACATTAAGTATCAGGAACTTGAAAGTCGTCATGAAACTCTCTCAACAACTCATGAAAAGCTTTCCTATGATTATCTTCAAAGGAAGCAAGATCTTGAGAAATTGAGAGCGGTTCATGAAGATCTTCAAACGGAAAACGAGTCACTTCGCGCCAAACAGATCAGTCCCGCTCAGGAAGGATTTGAACCACCATGTCTTAAATGCATTGAGCGTGATAATGCTACTTCTGTTGCTAAATGTTCTACTGCTACTGCTGTTGCAATATCTTCAACTGTTGATGTGGTAACTAACCCCTCTGCTGAGGATACCACCGCTATTGCTGATGAGAATGCTAGGTTGAAGACATTGCTTGAAACAGGGGTGTACAAAAGTCTTCAAGGGCATCAGACATTATGTGATGTCCTCAAGAAGCAGATTCTGAACCGAAACCCTAGGAAAGAGGGTGTTGGGTTCGTAAGGAAAATGAATGTAGATGGCTCTTACTGGAAACCTGAGCAGTACCCCAAAACCATGTGGGTTGCTGCAAAGGAACCTTCAGCAGATCCATCCAATCTATCTGGCTTCACTTGTGCTAACCCCATTATCATTGATGAATCCTTTGATGCAAACTATATATTGTTTAAGAATCAGAATGGTGAAGTGTTTTCCAGGTACATTGGTACTAACTGCAGGAATGGACCGCCTATGAAGAAGATCTGGGTTCCGAAAAGGTGTCTGGAGAATCTTCCTGTGAATGTCATCATGACACCTCATGTGAAGAAGACAAACCTCAGACCAAAGGCTTCATACGGTCCAAAGGCTTCATACAGACAGAGGACTCACCTGAGTCGCACTAACGGAAATGCTTTGCAGGGAAACCATACTCAGGCATATGAATATGAGAGCGGTTCATCAAACCGCCATGTTCATAAGACCAAGAACTATTCTGCTTATTCTTATGAGTACTATTGTCCGCCTGCAAGACTGTTTGCTAGGGCTCCAAAGCCAAAATTCTCAGATGCTGCACTTAGACTTATTGCTTCTAAGCCACCCTTGAAGATGTGGGTGGCTAAGAAAGCTTAACTCTCTTTTGCAGGGAAAGGTCTCCAGCAGAAAACCAAAATCGTCTGACGCTATTGCTGGGGACCTTAAACATCTTGTAGGGCGCAAGATCAAATGCCCGAATGGTCTTACTATGTACTTTGTTCCTGAATCGCTTTCTACTCTCCCTATTAGTCCTAATCTTGATCTAAGCTTTCATAACCCACTGGTTCGTCAAATGTTTTTGCTTCACAATGCTCTTGGTGAAGCCTATCCCCCTAACTGCACTGTAGGGTACGACACCAGCGTCTTCAGAATGGATTATTGACAGTGGGTGTACAAATCACATGACTGGCAAAAGAAGTCTTCTTATGGACTCAACCTTACGTCCATCCGACAAGAGCCACATCACATTTGCTGACACTGGTAAAAGTAAGGTATTGGGTCTAGGTAGAGTTGCAATCTCAAGGGATCAACACATGGATAAAGTCATGCTTGTTGAATCCCTTGGCTTCAACTTAATGTCTGTCTCAATGCTTTGCGATTTGAACATGATCGTAATATTTGGAAAATATCGTTGCCTTGTACTAATGGAATCTGACAAGTCTCTAGTGTTTGAAGGGTATCGAAAAGATGATTTGTACGTGGTAGATTTCTCAGCAGGACCACAGCTTGCAGTATGTCTTCTAGCAAAGGCTTCAGAATGCTGGCTCTGGCATCGAAGGCTTGGGCATGCTGACATGAGGAACCTCCACACCCTTGCGAACAAGAAGCATGTCATAGGCATCGAGGGCGTCAAGTTCAAGAAAGACCACTTATGTGGTGTCTGTGAAGCAGGGAAGATGACGAGGGCCAAACATCCCTCGAAGACAATCATGACCACTACTCGACCCTTCGAACTGCTTCACATGGATCTTTTCGGTCCCACTCATTACTCAACTCTTACTACTACTGCTTGCCTCTATGGCTTCGTTATTGTTGATGATTATTCTAGATATACTTGGGTGCACATAATCCTTTACAAGACTGAAGTGCAGGATGTCTTCAGACGCTTCGCCAATCGAGCTATGAACAATTATGGCGCCAAGATAAAGCACATCAAAAGTGACAATGGCACTGAATTCAAGAACACTGGCCTTGATACATATCTTGATACCTTGGGCATCACACATGAATTCTCAGCCCCGTACACGCCACAGCAGAATGGCGTCGTCGAACGCAAGAACAGAACACTAATTGAGATGGCCAGAACAATGCTAGATGAATACAAGACCCCAAGAAAATTCTGGCCCAAAGCCATTGATACTGCATGCCATACAATCAATCGTGTTTATCTTCACAAGCTACTGAACAAGACATCTTATGAGCTCCTTACTGGCAAGAAGCCAAATGTCAGTTACTTCAGAGTATTTGGCGCAAGGTGCTGGATCAAGGACCCACATCACACCTCAAAGTTTGCACCAAAAGCACATGAGGGTTTTATGCTTGGATATGGAAAGGATTCGCACTCCTACAGAGTCTTCAATCTATTTCATTACAAAGTGGTTGAAACAGTGGATGTGCGGTTCGATGAGACCAACGGTTCACAAAGAGAGCAACTGCCAAATGTGCTAGATGAAGTTCCATCCAGTGAATCAATCAAGCTAATGGGAACTGGAGAAATTATACCTTCTGAAGCTCATCCTGAAGAAGAACTTATCATCTCAGCACCTGATCAACATGAAGACAATGCTCAGCCTGAAGACATTCCTTCTAACAACGACAATGAACAGCAAGAGCAAAGTCTTCGCCCTGTACATCCTCGCATTGCCAATGAAGTGCAGATTGAAAGAATAATTGACAGCATCAATGCACCTGGTCCACTCACTCGTTCAAGGGCAACTCAGCTAGCAAATTTCTGTGGGCACTTCGCATTCGTCTCAATAACAGAACCCAAGAAAGTTGAAGAAGCCTTCATGGAACCTGAATGGATTCAAGCTATGCAAGAAGAGCTTCAACAGTTTGAGCTGAATAATGTATGGGAACTGGTTAAGCGTCCTGATCCACGGAAGCACAATATAATAGGCACCAAATTGATATACTGCAACAAGCAAGATGAGCATGGTCAAGTTGTCAGAAACAAATCTCGTCTCGTTGCTCAAGGATATACTCAAGTGGAAGGCATTGACTTCGATGAAACATTTGCTCCTGTGGCTAGACTTGAAGCCATACGCATACTGCTGGCCTATGCAAATCATCATAACATACTCCTATATCAAATGGATGTGAAGAGTGCCTTTCTCAATGGCAAGATTGAAGAAGAAGTGTATGTTGCACAACCGCCTGGCTTTGAAGATCCAAAACATCCTGACATGGTATACAAGCTCAACAAGGCACTGTATGGCCTCAAACAAGCCCCTCGGGCCTGGTATGACACACTCAAATACTTCCTGAAGAGCAAAGGCTTCATACCTGGTTCCCTAGACCCCACTCTTTTCACAAAGACATATGATGGTGAACTGTTTGTGTGCCAAATATATGTGGATGACATTATCTTCGGCTGCACCAATCAGAAGTACAGTGAAGAGTTTGGATATATGATGCAAGAGCAATATCAGATGTCTATGATGGGAGAGCTAAAGTTCTTCCTCGGTCTTCAAATACGACAACAACGCAATGGCATCTTCATATCTCAAGAGAAGTATCTCAAAGATTGCCTGAAGAAGTTCGGTATGCAAGACTGCAAAGGCTTCACAACACCAATGCCAGCCAAACATCATCTGGGTCCTGACGACAATGGTAAAGAGTTCGATCAAAAGGTATACCGCTCCATGATTGGTTCTTTACTTTATCTATGTGCATCTAGGCCAGATATTATGCTTAGTGTTTGCATGTGTGCTTGATTTCAAGCGGCACCAAAGGAGTCGCATCACTTAGCTGTGAAGCGAATTCTTCGATATTTGGCTCACACCCCAACTCTAGGATTATGGTATCCAAAGGGCTCAGAGTTTGATCTGGTTGGATTTTCGGATGCTGATTATGCTGGTGACAAAGTCGATCGCAAGTCTACATCAGGCACATGTCACTTTCTGGGACGATCACTTGTATGTTGGTCTTCAAAGAAGCAGAACTGTGTATCTATCTCCATGGATGAATCTGAATACATTGCTGCTGGATCTTGCTGCGCTCAGCTTCTGTGGATGAAGCAAAAACTCAAGGACTATGGCATTCATCTGAAGCAAGTGCCACTTTACTGCGACAACGAAAGCGCCATCAAGATTGCCAACAACCCAGTTCAGCACTCGAAGACAAAGCACATTGAAATTCGTCATCACTTTCTCAGAGATCATGTTGTGAAGGAAGACATTGATATCATACACGTCAACACTGAAGAGCAATTGGCAGATATCTTCACCAAGCCCTTGGATGAGAAGAGGTTTTGCAAGTTATGGTGTGAGCTAAATATCCTGGAATCCTCAAATGTCCTGTGATCAGGCACACATCCTAACCCTTATGCATATTGATGACTTAGATGTGCAACACACGAAGTAAAGTATATCTTCAATCAATGAAGACATACATTCTAAGTGTGAATACATTAATGTGGAATTTGACTTCGGAGCACCACGATAATTGTGCGCCGTGTCTGGGTCTAATACTTCCTATACGGTGGGTAACGCCGCCACCAAACGTTCTATTTTGAAGTGTTTCACTCATGGCGTTACCTTGCAATGTCTTCACATTTGGTTTGTCTTCGATCTCAACATATTTTCATGATTATCTTCACTATGTTGATTATAGATATATATATATATATATACTAGTGTTCTATCCTCTACAGCATTCACTTATAGCTATGTCTTCGTGTTGAATCTTTTGAACTAAGTGAATGTGATCAGACCCTAACCTCTCTATGCTTTCTATCTCAAACTCTATCTCTCCAAGTCATATGCATTCTATTGAAACTGTCGAATGTCTTCTCTGCGTCCTTGTCAGCAGAAGATACAGAGACAACCATTAAGTCCATTTTCAATGCTCATTCCTCCACATGAAATCCGGAGAAGTAGGAACTACCACCCGACAATCCAGGCGTGCGTGGGACGTGGAACAAACCCCAAAATTCCACATAATGGCCACGTGTTCCTCGAATGCGAATCACCAGGGGCACCTGTGTAATAGCACAGTGCCGCCCCTGTACCTATAAATACACACTCACAGCGGTCATTATCTCTTATTCCACCCTCGCATGAACCCTAGCGCCACCGCTAGCCCTCGACGACGCCGGCGACGAAGCACTTCGCTGTCGCAACCTCTCCGACGCCGTCTTCACGCCGACCGCGGACATCGTCCTCTCCGCCGTCACCGTAGGTGTCCTCCGTCGCCAAGTTAGGGCACGGAAGATCGAACTGCTCGGCCTCATCTTACACTCCGTCTAGTAGTTCTTAGTGTGAATTCTTACAGCATCACATAAATTCCCCCGAAGCCAGTTCCTGTTGGTCCAGCAAGCGGAATCCTTTGAAGCCTTTGAACGTCTTGAAGCCTTTCAAGTTAAAGTTTATGGCTTCGAAGAAAGCAGCAAGGAAGGGTGGCAGAAAGTGTCGTGGTGAGACCTCCAGAGATCTGCCAGATGAACTCTCAGAAATGTACAAGACAGATCCTGAAGAGGATTACAGTCAGCGCAAGATCCGAATCCAATGGATTCAAAGATATTGGGCGGAACAATGGTTCAAATACAGATTTGTGACCCAGGAGTATGCTGAGAAAAACGCCATCAAGAGACCGTGGGGAGACATCCTATTCAAGAATCTTCTACCCAGGTCCAGAGATGAAGCCATTGCTCAAGGCTTCTATCCATGCATGGTCCGTGGACCACAGCCTGCTGATGCACACTCGTCGTCACTGCTATGGTGTCGTGACGACAATCTGTTCAAGCGCAACTTCCAGTTTGCTCAAAACTCAGCGAAGCAGAACAAGAAGACTTTTGGGTTAGACTTCAACCCTGGTCCCTCAGCACCAAGGGCAGATAGCACACGAGATGCTGAACACAATGTCATCGGTCCTTTCGCCAACCTTGAAGGCCTCATCACCTACATCTTAGTTCAAGGGACTGCAGTGAATGAGCCTGCAGCTCTGAAGACAAAGAAGCTGAAGAAGCCTAAAGCTTCAAAACCTGCCCCTTCACCAAAAGTCTCAAGGACGAAGCCACTGGCAACTGCACCTCCTGAAGACAGTGTGCAGTCTGAAGACTTATCACGCGTCTCCAAGCCCCAGAAGGCCAAGATGCCTCTGCCTCACACTGGCCAAGAGCTAACAGCTGCTGCCATTCTGCGCAATGACGACATTGATCTGTCAAGTGATGAAGATCTTGCAAATGACGCTCTTGAGCAACTCATCAAGAGCAAAGAAGAAGCAGAAATCTTCAATGATCTGCCTCTCTTTGATGTCACCATCATCCACAACTTCATTGACGAGTGGTTTGACACGCCAAACATCAGCTTTGAAGATCTGCAGCTACCCATTGGCCTTAGTGTCGCCTTCCAAGACGCCATTGCTTCAGAACTTGCTATTGCCCAGCGCATTGTTGAACTGAAGCAGAAGATTGACTATGAAAAGGCTCAGTTCAAGAAGCATATGGCCAAGCTCAGCGTGCAAGAAGTGAAGAACTTCAAGACAATGATGCACGAGCTCAAGGAAGCCTTTGTGAAGAAGCATGCAGAAGCTCAGGGTTCGCGTGAGCGCATGAAGACTCTGGCTGACAGATGTGTGCAAGCCTATAATGAGGCTGAGAAGCGCAAGGCACTTGGGCGTCCTGGCATCGACCCCAGGATGGCCGCAAAGAAGAAGAAAAAAAGCCTACTACGGCTGAACCTGATGCACCAAGGCAAGAAGCAGTTCCGATTGTCTTCCCAACTAGACTGACTGGCTCGAAGCCAAAAAGACGGTCAACAGCTTCAGAGCTCAAGAAGACAAGGACTGCTGAGGCTGAAGCCAGGAAGAGGAAACACTCTGAAGCCTCTCCTACTGCCCCCTCCAAGAAGAAGAGGAAGACCAAGAAAGCTCGGGCTGCTTCCACAGAGCCCTTGATAGTTGAACCCATTTCTATGGTCTATCCTGAAGCTGAACGACAACTGACAATTCATGAGCCTGCTTCCACAGAGGCTCATGAAGCTGAAGACATTCCAGCAGCTGATCCCATTGCTGCTGAAGACATTGGTCATCATGACAATGTAGTAGATGGTGCAGTCCTTCCTCAGTTTGAAAACAGCGAACTCATCAGCATTGGTCGTCCACTGACGCCAATTGCACAGGATGCTTCATGGGCGGATCGCCCACAAGACGAAGAAGACTATGAGGCCCAGCCCACTCCAACTCCACAGGCGTCGTCTGCGTTCCACAGGCTTCACAAAGGTCCAAGGCCTCAAGTCTCTGCTGAAGACATTCCGGCTGCATCAGCCGCAGAAGGAGTCCCACAAGATCCCACTCCCATGTCCCACCAAGAAGCAGTTCTCCAGGAGAATGTGCTTGTGACCGACCCTCCAGCTAGTCAAGTGGAGGATGAAAATCGTGAGGCTGCCACAATCACCAATGAAGCTAATGTGGAGCCCTCCCCAACAAAGGCATCAAAAGACAGCGAAGCCACTGATCCCGCCACTTATGTTCCTGAGTCTGCTGCCGGTCCTCAATTCGACTATCATGTTGAGCACAGGCCTCAGGTCCAGAAGCCAATCCCAAGACTGCCAAGGTTTCCAGGTCCTGCATCAGCACCTGGCTCCTTCAACATCAATGGCTTCAGGGCAGACAACACGTTCTTCAATAGCTCTAGGAACCCCTACTCAAGGGAAAGGATATCATCTGATCGGTTCTGGAGCTATCCTCAGCGAAGCTATTACTCTTGCATTCTTTACAACCAAGGTCGCATCTTCCCACACAAGCGCCTTGACGTTGAAGCTATAGCTGGTCTGCCCTGTCTGGAAGAAGCTTTAGATTGCTTCAAGGAAGTTGGACTGCTGCCGTTCATTACTGACGAAGAGAATTGGAATGAAGAGCTGCTGCTTCAATTCTATGCCACACTTCACATCAGAGGGTACAGCAGAGATCCGAAGACTTGGGTCCTGGAGTGGATGACTGGCAATGTTCATCACGAAGCCAATGCATTTGACATCATTGAGCTCACTGGCTTGCCCACTCCTGGCGATCTCTTCGAGCAAGGCTATCAGCTGCATACTGAAGCTATTGAGAGCATCTTTCAGCGGCCAGAACCTGATATGAGTCAGATGCTCAGCATGATGAAGCCATTGCCCCAAGATGCTGCTTATCCCACAGAGTTCTTTGTTGAAGACCTTGAGTATCTGCCAAGAACCATCTATCACATCATCGGGCAAACTCTCTGGCCTATCAAAGGGCACTCTCCAAATGCCAAGCTTCAGGGTGCAATGAAGACTTTGATCTTCTATATACTTCATGGAAAATGCTTCAATGCACAGGACTTCTTCATACGCCAACTTGCTGCATCAGGCATTGATCTGTTTGGTTTGAAGTTCTACGCCCCTTGGGTCATGCGGCTGATCAAGCTACACTCCGCCATCTCGTATCAGCCCTCAGCCCGCAACCATCGGATCTTCTTGCCTGACGTGGACATGTCTACTGAAGCCATATATTCTGAGCCTGCCAAGCAACCTCTAAGTCTTCAGAATGCAGAACATCAGAGTTTTACTCAGAACGTTGAAGGCGTTGAAGCAATTTCTCGGGTGTATCCTTTGGCTGGCACTACACGTGCACCACACCCTGCTTCCACTGAAGCCACTGACAGTGCCACTGCTCCAAGACCCAAGAAGCACACTCGTGTTCTCAACGACCGAGAGCTTCTTGTGGCTCTACATCAGAAACAGGATAGGCATCATGACTGGCTGAAGCGTCAGATGAAAAGCCTCTTGGTGGAAGTTAATCGCGTTCGCAATCTTGCCACCAAGAATGCTTTCGTTGCCCACGAAACCTGTCGCCGCACATGGAAAGGGCTCACGATGATGTGTTTTGAAGCTGATCTTCAAGAGGATGGCTTCACTGAGAGATTCAAGTTTGACTCCACACCTCCTCGAAGGGTTGTGCTGCTAGGAACTCCATCCCTTGAAGACTCTGAGTTCTCTTCCTCTGCTGCCACAGTGACTGCCAGAATTATTGAGGAAGAAGACGATGCTACTTCACCGCCACCTTCAGCACCTCCAAGCTCTTCTGCACCGCCAAACAACACCAACAACCCTGCTACTTCACCTACTCCTCATGGGAACGAGTAGAGGCTCTATGTCTTCAAACCTTTTTGGTCATTACTGACAAAAGGGGGAGAAGCATATGAGATTGATAGTCTTCAAGCGGGTCCATATGGGCGGGTGCTTTATATTTTGCTTCGTGCTTACAACTCTCGTTTTTGCTACATTTGGTTCTTATGAGTTGTAACACTTAAACTAGATGGTCGTCTGCTACTTATTTGCCACCTTGTTTTGCGAAGATAAATTCTGCATGTGCGACGATAAATTCCGCACTTAGTTCATTCTGCAGACGTCCATTTTCCATTATGCATGTCATTATCTTCATATACTTTCACATGCATAGTGGATTGTCATCATAAGTTGAAGTGGATCTCCACAAGTACAACCTGCCATGTGCATTTGCATTCCAAAAAGCAAATTAACTTATATGCACATCTTCAGGGGGAGCCCTTGCAACTTATGAAGACAATTCCTTATCCTTTACAATTTCACAGATTATATTCCCCATTGAAAACTTCAACTAGTTTGTCATCAATCACCAAAAAGGGGGAGATTGTAAGTGCATCTAGTGCCACCCCTAGTTGGTTTTGGAGTATTGATGACAAACCTAGTTGAGGGACTAATGTGTTTGTGAGAATTGCAGGATAACACGGGTAGAAGTCCCTCATTGATTCGGTTTTACTACCAGAGATGACCCCTAAAAATGTATGAAGACATTGAAGTCAAAAGTGGTATATGAAGATATTCACATTGAAGACTATGACAAGAGAAGACACTATATGAAGCCTATGGAGCTCGAAGACTTAGATCTTTCGTAGTTCTTTTTCTTTTGTGTTGAGTCATAGGAACCACCGTACTGTTAAGTGGGGTCCAAGAGAACCAGTCAGAATGACTGAAGTGATGCCTAAACCAAAAACCTATGTCTTCGAGTGAAGACTATGAGAGCGAATCTTGTCCAGAGTCGGACAAGTCAGCTTTGCTTGTAGCCCAAGTAAAGTTGCCGTGTGAGTTTGAAATCTGACCGTTGGAACACGTGTCAGTTCCTTAGTGACCCAGGGTCATTTCGGACAAATCAGGTCGGGTTGCAAAGTGGCTATAAATAGCCCACCCCCTACAACCATAAATGGTTGGCTGCTCAGATTGAGAGTACGGCTTTTGTCGTTTGAGAGCAACCCACCTCGAAGCCTTTGAGAGAGAATTCCTTGCGAGGATAAAGCCCTAACCACCAGAG